>NW_024041829.1:0-9933 GCF_014851395.1 Micropterus salmoides | reverse complement strand
TGTAGAGACCTAACACTTTTTAATGTATATTTTATTTTAAAATGATTTGTATTTTAATGTTTCTGATCTCAACAGTATATTGTTTTTATATATAAAGGTTAGAAACAAGCTGTGTGTGACTGATTTTTAATTCAAATTTTATTCTCAGTCCATGTTGCCTGTAATACATCAACACTAAATTAATGTGTTTGGTTTCTTCATAATGAGGGAGAGAATATCCTTCCTCCTGCATTCAGCCTATCTAAACACATTTGACACACATAAAAACGTGAAAAAGTTACATCTTTAGAAAGAATAAAGTTTGATATTTTAATTTAGCATTAGGAATGATGTTTAATTTCCCATAATTCATCACGAATGGTTGTGAGTCTGTGACGTATGGTATCCTAGGGAGGGGATAGAAAGAAAGTGCTAAACATCCAAAGCATAGGGTTAAGGCTTACATTTTACCAGGTAAATATATTTTAATGTCATTTCCTTTTAGTCGATGAACTTACGCGTTTACATGGCAGGTTATGACTTGGTAACATGAAAGTTGTTATCCTTGCAGTGAAGATAGGTAATATCGACAGTAAACTGGCCAACGTTACTAGCTCGTTCTGTAGCTTAGCTATGAGCTAGATTGTTGCTAGTTAGCAGAGCTATGCATGTGTAGAGAAATAAGTGATATGTGACTTAGCCAGCGTATAGCTAGCTAACTAACGTTCATTTAGCTGCTTGCTGGCGCCCGCAAGCTAAATACAGAAATGTGGAACGTTAGCGTTAGGTTGACTGCAATCAAAGCCACATAACTATACTTAAAAACGCGATTAATGATAGAATATTATTTAAAGTACACAAACTACTGTTTGATTTCTGTTTGTAGTAACGTTATTCCGATAGCGACAGATCTGAGGCTAATAACGATGTGACCAATATGTATTATTTGGAATAACGTCATATCGACCAGGGGTTTGTTATCTAGCCTGCTAACTGTGTAGGGCTAACTACCCCAGTCCCGTGACAGGTAGGTTAGGGTAAAGTTAACGTTACTGCATTGTCAGTCAAACGGGGTACACTTGGTATTTGTGTTTATAAAGCCAGTCTGTTTGTAATTAAACTGCGTAAACGTTAGCCAGCCGTCTCGACTATAGAACAGTTAACTGGCATTGTCCTGTGAGTTTGACATCTTTCATACGTTAACTTAACGTTACTCATAACGTTTTACGAAAGCTAGCTAGGTGAGTTATACCGTCTCTGGTTATAATCGATTGAAAATCATCAGTCATGGCCGTTAAATAAGCTCGAGTCTGGCCGCTGCTGTCTCGTGACTTATGTCATTGAAATCAGAAAGTTCTAGATCTCGGCGTGGTATCGTTAGTTTCCCCTAAACAGGGCTAATGTGTCATTAACTGTGGGTTTAACTAGAAAACTCAATATTTTAATACTTGCACTTTTTTACTTTCTTTTGATTGACACACGGAAGTCTGCTTTAGCAGTAGTATAACGTATTCACATTGGCATTTAGCATAGTCAAAGCCCCTCTCTAGAGAGAGCACTCATACTTGAGGCTTGGTCCAGCCAGTTGTTGGTAGTTGTTACTGGATGTCAGAACAGGCCTCTAAGATGCAGTGCATTCTAGAAGCATATTCAGTGTTAGGATAATAAACTTAAACCGTTTCTATAATGTCTCTTTATTTTGAATGGAGGATCACACGTGTGGTCCACTGCTATGTTAGATCTGAGTCCAAACCTTTCACATCTTTAGGGAAAGGCTTGATTACAAGAGTCAAACTAAACATGGAGACACAGCATTCAGTTTTTATACCTCACAGGTCTGGAACAATCTTCCAGAAAACGTGAGGTCCACATTTCTGTTAGGCAGTGACTTTTATTAAATTAAATGTAATGTTCATATCTTGCACTGTAATTTTCATTCTCATGTTTGTTTTATTCAATTTGGCCTTATTTCCATCTTCTATTTTATTTTAGTCTTTAAACCCTGTTATGTGTCTTTTCATAACACTTTTGTTTATCTTATGTCTTGATAATATTTTGTCTGTAAAGCTGTTTGAATTGCCATGTTTTGAAAGGTGCAATACAAATAAAGTTGCCTTGCGTAAATTAACAAAATAATTTTACTCATTTATTTTTCAGGCTGTAACGTTCAGGTGCAGTCCTCCTTGCCAAGGAAGGAGAGGCACCAGGACCATGAGTGAGAATGGCCCTCATACAGAGGCGACTATGTATTTTGAGGTCCAGGTGGATCACCTGGGGCGGGACGACGAAGAAGAAGAAGACAAGATCCACTTCGACAAAGACAATGACCTGATTCCTGAGCCTTCATCGTCCTCTGGTCGGGTGTACGACCGCACAACAGTGCTCATTGAGCGGGACCCCATCCGGCTAGATGAGGAGGGCGAAGAGGAGGGTCACTGTGGAGGGGACGAAGATGGGGTCACCTTCCTGACTGAAGGGGAAGGTGATGGAGATGAGGAGGAGGGGTCTCTGGCCTTTATGACAGACCCTGATGGCATGTCACAGGGTTATGTGCACCACACCATTTCTCCAGACCAGATCCAGTTCACAATAAATCCAGGCTCCACCCCCATGCCACGCAACATAGAGGGGGCGACCCTCACCCTGCACTCTGAGTGCCCAGAGACCAAGCAGAGAGAGGTAAGCCTAAATAACTGCAGTTACCTTTTACTTTGAATGCGTATGATGAACACATGTGCACAGTGATTTCAATAAGCAGCTTCTTTTTGTGTCAATAGATCAATTTGTGTTGTATCATTTTCACAACAGTTACAACACAGATGAGGGTAGAAGTCAGCAGAATCTGGTATTGCTGAAATGCTTGGTTTTGTTTGGTCATTTTTGAAGTATTGCTTGGTTTTGTTTGGTTATTGTTGATGTACTTGCTTGGTTTGGTTTGTGGAAGCCTTTCAGTCCTTTCAGCTGAATGCGAATCAGAGCAGCAGATGGTTTAAGGATTTTGCTACCTCAATGCACCAAAGAGTTCAGCTCATGTCTGTTGGTGATGTTACCCTGCTTCCACAGCATTTCCACTCAGTGCTAGACCTTGGCATGTCCCAATTACCACCCTATCTACCACCCTAATTAGTGGAAGTATAAAATCATCTGACAGCAAGTGTGCACTGGTAAAGCAGCTGGTTCATTCTGAATAAGAGGCTGGGTGCTGAAGGACTGCAGTGAGTCCTTGGTCAACAACCCAGTCCTGTCTTTAGCCAGTTGTTTCAAATGTCTGATGATACACACACTATATTCCCATCAAGGAATGTTCTTGTATGTGACACACACATCAAAGCAAAAGGCTGTTAATTATTTTGTTAGGTTTGTGATAAATCCTGTTCCTGGCGGGGTACACAATAAGCAGCAGTCGTCATGTGTGCATGTGTTCTCGCACAGACTTCACTCTGTAAAAAAAAAATTGGTAGACTATTAACTTACATTACAAGTTGCGGTGGATATTTTATGCACGGAACAGGTAAAGCAACGGTGAACCCACAAGGTGCAGATGTTGGTTTCAGTTGTTTGATAGGCTACCTCAGTAAGCCAACGTGTGGCTCACCTGCTGCTGTTATAAGGGATCGCGGGTAGAAATACGGGAAAAAAGACGAGTTCTCAGTCTTTTAGGCGACTTTATAAAACATACTGCTGATGGAAAAAATGGAGCAGAGGGGGGCGAGAGAAAGGCAGGGCAAGCCCGGGGTGTTTACCTGAGGTGTAGGTGTGTGTCAGAGTGTGGGGAGAAGAAAATTCCGAGGCAGGTGCAAAGCATACTTAAAAACAATAATAAGACCTCATTAAAACCTGCTTTCACAGGTTCACATGTGAAAATTTGAGATTTTTTTTTGCTGGTTGTGCGGGGGTTTTACAATCACGATGCCGGCTCAACATTGTTATGTCTGTCAGCCATCGTCAATGGACGATGGCATCGTCTATCAGCCCAACCCTAACAGACAATATACATTAATATTGAATCACTTATAAATGAATCACATGCTCCAGAGCCCTCTGGTCCTGGGCCGTCCACATACCATGCCAGTTCATGATGTTTCCAGTCAGGATGTGTCTCTGTAAAAACTGACAAGAACTGGGCGTGGGAATTGGCGTTTTGGGGCTTTCTTCACCAATGTGGAGATGTAAGATGACCATGTCAGGTTCTCTGTGATGCTGATTCCCAGGAACCTGAAACTGTTGACCTACTCCACCTCAGCTCCACTGATGTAGACAGGATTGTGTGTCTTTATCTCTTTCTTCTTCAAATCAACGATCGGCTCCTTAGTTTCACTGACGTTGAGCAGTAGGTTGTTCTCTGAGCACCACTCTACAAGATTATGAATTTCCTCCGTGTCCTCGTTGTTTGAAATCCGGCCGATGATGGTGGTGTCATCTGCAAACTTCACAATAGAGTTCTCTCAATGTCGGGGGATGCAGTTGTTGGTGTACAGCGTGAACAGGAGGGGACTGAGCACACAGACCTGAGGGGCTCTGGTGTTGGAGGAGGTGTGTCTGCCAATCCGAACTGACTGGGGTGTGTTTGTGAGGAAGTCCAATATCCAGCTGCAGAGTGTTGTATTTAAACCCAGAGTGCTGAGTTTACCAATCAGTTTCATGGGGGAGATAGTGTTGAATACTGAGCTGAAATCCACAAACAGCGTTCTGATGTAGGTGTTGTTTTTCTCAAGGTGTGTGAGGGCTGAGTGGCGGGCAGTGGAGATGGCATCCTCTGTGGATCTGTTGGTTCTGAAAGCAAACTGGTGAGAGTCCAGGCTGGCTGGATGGTGTTCTTTATGTGCTGAAGAACCAGTTTCTCAAAGCACTTCATCAGAATGGGGGTGAGTGCCACAGGGTGGTAGTTGTTTAGACTAGACGCTGCAGACTTTTTAGGTACAGGAATGATGGTGGCTGTCTTGAAGCAGGTGGATATAACACACCTAATATTACACTTAATATTATACACCTAATATTATAATGAACACAAGCCCCACTGGGGAGCACTTTTCTCCTCTGCTGTTTTTTATCTGAAATGTTGGTTTAATCAATGGAGTTGAAACAATGTATTGTGGAAGGACCGATCAGTTTGTTAGTGTCAACTGAGTTTGTATACACTGAGAAAGTTTTTATGCTATGAAAGTTATCTTAATTGTAGACCCCACTATTCTAATCAATAGCAACAACAAGAAATAACTAAGGAGGAGAAGGAGAATGTTATGTTAAGTTATGTTATATCCTAACAGCTGTGCACACACCACGAAATGGAAGAATCCTCTAACAAAATGAAGCTCCATCTTGCTGCTTTTAATAGTATTTTGATTTTGCACATAAAACTGTACTGCCTTTCTATTGCGCCTTTACATAAAATCCGGAGTGTGTAGTAAAATGTGGCGCTCATGTGCTGCTGGTAATATCTGTGATGTGGTACAAAATTATGCTGTATAGATTTAATTTAGTGTGTACTACATAAGAACAGTTTTAGCCACCCTGCCTTTGAAAGCAAGAGGAGAGAAGAGCAGACCCAGGAGGGGCTATTTCCTGGGAACAACAAACAGAAAATTCTAGCCTCCTTTTCAGCAGATGTCAGGAAAAACCTAATAATGAGCAATGTCAAGCAAACACTGTATATAAATAATACTTATTTGTAATGGAGTGGTCTTTCACACTGTATGTGGGAGACCAAAGCATACAATGCTCTCACAGTGATCGAACTGGTGGTGGAGAGAAGAGTCACGATGGTGTGGGAGATGAATACAGTACTGAACTACAAGCTTTAGCAGGCTTCCCACGGTGGCTTTGCATGGATGTTTGTTTAACAAACGATCTCTCCCACATCCTTAAAATCAAAATGAATGGCCTTAGACTACCCATCACTCAGATTAGTGTTTGTTAGTAAGACTGAAAAGAAATGTAATCGGCTTTATATCACGTTCACTGCATATGTAGAAGCTAAGCAGGTTTTGTCCTTTTCATTGTATGATTAAAAATTTAACTACGTGTGTTGACATATGTGCCCTGAAGTGAAGCATTGAGCCTTCTAAGTTGCATGAGCAGTTTAGGGTTTTAACTGATGATTCAGTTATTTTCCAAACTGACAAAAACATCTCTTAAAGCTGGGGTCAGCAACATTGGAGAACTAGCAAGAGACAGCTAGATTTTAAAAGTATCCAACTGAAAAATCCCACCCCTCTCCTAGACCGATATCGATTTTGATATTTAAGGAAGTAATGGCCAATATTGTTTTTGTTTGTTTTTGTTTTTTTCAGAAACGCATAACATAAACAAGATGATCCTTAATTTGTTAAGTGTAGTCAAGAGACTTAACATGAGTTCTTTTTTTTGTAATAGTACTTTATAGTACAAAAGTACAGCTGATTGCTGTGTTTTGTGGTGGAAAAATATATTTAAATGATTATAGTGTGATTTTTTTATTTTTTTTTTCAAGGATCTGTACCTAACCTATGTATTCTTTAGTTTGTAGAATGTGTCTCTGCAGTACAACAGTATTTAATTTAAAATGGTATTTTGACACACATTTTGCCTTTAACAAGTGTTGCACCTCCTGCGATTTAAAAATTGCAGTAGGTCATATTTGATTAATTGTTCAGCCCTACATGCAGCTGTGACATTAGGCCGCTCATAAAAATGTAATTTCAGTTGTCTTCCCTTAATGTAAATTGCGCTGCCATTTCGGCCACAACTCTTGCCAAACAAATATCCTATTCTAAGACGTTACAATAAAAAAATGTCACATGCTAATCTACCTCATCTAATACGACCAGGGGTAAACATGCAGTATTTTAGTCTCATTTTTTATTTTATTTTTTTACCCCTAAGAGGATCAATACAGTAAGTTAGAGGAACTACAGTGGGGAGAACAAGTATTTGATACACTGCTGATTTTGCAGGTTTTCCTACTTACAAAGCGTGTAGAGGTCTGTCATTTTTATCATAGGTACACTCATAGGTACAAATCCAAAAAATCACATTGTATGATTTTTAAATAATTAATTTGCATTTTAATGCATGACATAAGTATTTGATACATTAGAAAAGCAGAACTTAATATTTGGTACAGAAATCTTTGTTTGCAATTACAGAGATCATACGTTTCCTGTAGTTCTTGACCAGGTTTGCACACACTGCAGCAGGGATTTTGGCCCACTCCTATACAGACCTTCTCCAGATCCTTCAGGTTTCGGGGCTGTCAAAGATTTTCTAGGGTTCAGATGTGGAGACTGGCTAGGCTACTCAAGGACCTTGAGATGCTTCTTATGGAGCCACTCCTTAGTTGCCCTGGCTGTATGTTTCGGGTTGTTGTCATGCTGGAAGACCCAGCCACGACCCATCTTCGATGCTGTTACTGAGGAAGGAGGTTGTTGGCCAAGATCTCACGATACATGGCCCCATCCATCCGTCATCCTTTTGCAGAAAAGCATCCCCAAAGAATATGTTTCCACCTCCGTGCTTCATGGTTGGGATGGTGTTACTGGGGGTTGTACCCATCCTCCTCCTACCTCCAAACACGGCGAGTGGAGTTTAGACCATAAAGCTCTATTTTTGTCTCATCAGACCACATGACCTTCTCCCATTCCTCCTCTGGGTCATCCAGATGGTCATTGGCAAACTTCAGACGGGCCTGGACAATCGCTGGCTTGAGCTGGGGCACCTTGAGTGCGCTGCAGGATTTTAATCCATGACGGCGTAGTGTGTTACTAATGGTTTTCTTTGAGACTGTGGTCCCAGCTCCCTTCAGGTCATTGTCCAGGTCCTGCTGTGTAGTTCTGGGCTGATCCCTCACTTTCCTCATGATCATTGATGCCCCACGAAGTGAGATCTTGCATGGAGCCCCAGACCGAGGGAGATTGACCTTCATCTTGAACTTCTTCCATTTTCTAATAATTGCGCCAACAGTTGTTGCCTTCTCACCAAGCTGCTTGCCTATTGTCCTGTAGCCCATCCCAGCCTTGTGCAGGTCTACATTTTATCCCTGATGTCCTTACACAGCTTCTGGTCTTGGCCATTGTGGAGAGGTTAGAGTCTGTTTGAGTGTGTGGACAGTTGTATTTTATACAGGTAACAGGAGTTCAAACAGGTGCAGTTAATACAGGTAATGAGTGGAGAACAGGAGGGCTTCTTAAAGAAGAACTAACAGGTCTGTGAGAGTCGGAATTCTTACTGTTGGTAGGTGATCAAGTACTTATGTCATGCAATAAAATGCAAATTAATTATTAAAAATCATACAATGTGATTTTCTGGATTTTGGTTTTAGATTCCATCTCTCACAGTTGTAGTCATCATCGCTGTCCTTTGTGCTCACCTGCTTCATGTGCTGACGGGTGGCTGAGTCATTGAGTCCAGTCTGAAAGGTCACACTGACTTAAACTGCCACTTTATCGTATGGAAAGGCTGGTTATTACTGATATTAATTACTTTCTCACTGGCTTTGAAATAGTTTAAAGACTATTTAAATGATTTTAAAAGAAGCATTGCTGTCTTTTTCCTTAGCTTCAAGACAGTTGAATTTAATAATTCTAGCCACTAATTTCCCCCTCCTCTTCATCATTTATCAGGTGAAGCGCTACCAGTGCATGTTTGAAGGCTGCACAAGGACATACAGCACGGCGGGAAACCTTCGGACACACCAGAAGACTCACCGGGGCGAGTACACATTTGTGTGCAATCAACAGGGCTGTGGAAAGGCTTTCCTCACTTCTTACAGCCTCAAGATTCATGTCCGTGTGCACACCAAGGAGAAACCATTTGAGTGATGTGCAAGGCTGCGAGAAGGCCTTTAACACATTATACAGGTAAGCCTTCACACACCTTGTTGTGTTGTGTGTAATTCGCCTCACATCGCTGTAAGGATCATAATCACCACAGTAGTTTTGTTATCACCCATGTGTCTAGTTTGTCAGCCTTCAGGTCACCTAAAGGGAGAGTCACAGGCCAAAAAAGGTTGGGAAACTCTAGTAAGTAATAAAGATTGGATCGTGTCATGATATAAATTAATTTGTCAATTATTAGGCAGGCCCTGCCATAAAGTGGGAGGCCCAGCTAGTGTTGTCACAATACAGAAATGTCTAACTTTCATAAAATAATATAATATGGAGATGGGCACAAAAATGAATTCAGTATAATTCAAATGTATAATTTTCCAAGATTTATATAGGGTGCTGGCAGTTAATTTTCTTCTAACTAGGGATGGAAAGGTTGCTGGGATAATGATAAACACAGTAAAATTTGTATTTTTATTGTTTGTATTACCGTTACAAATTTTAATTATCATTAAAAAGGGTCAGTAAAAAGATGGCGGCGGCTGTGACAGCACTCTGGAGTTTGAGGTCTGTAGTGGTCGTATTTTGTTTTTTGTAAAAACAGCACATGTTCTGCTGCTGTATGCATCATGTGTATCTATCCGCCTATTGCACATGATAACATGTTGCCTAGTTAAGTTACCCACCAAACTTGCTTTGTTCATTTAATATCTGGCAGTCGTCGATTGGTTATAAAAGTATTCCAACAGGAGAAAAGCTTTGAAGTCTTATAAAGACTCCTCTGTATTTATGTCAGTTGTTGGCTCATTGCAATTACTTTCACTGTCTTAAGACTCATTTTTTATTATGCAAATTGTGTATGGGGTCACTTTTTTACTTTATCAGCATTATTTAACATCCCGTGACAATACTGATAACCGTGATCATTTGGTCACTGTAATCACGATATGCAATTCTCAAACTATTACATCTCTACTAAAAACCAGTATTTGAAGTATGTTCCTTGCAGCCTACAAATTCTGTTAAAGGGTTAAGGGCATTATTTGATCAGAGGTGCCAAAACAGATAATCAGTCCAACTTTTTTAAAAACAAAATAAACAGTCCATAAATGACACATACCAAGCCCAAAAGCAGAACATTGTCATCTCAGGG
>NW_024041828.1:0-30102 GCF_014851395.1 Micropterus salmoides | reverse complement strand
GAATGAATTTTCAAGAGGGGTTACACTCACAAGCAGTGAGTCTTTTTACAGCATTTTGGAGGAATTTTGCTCCACACATCTTTGCAGAATTGTTGTAATTCAGCCACGTTGGAGGGTTTGAGCCTTCACTGCTTTTTTAAGGTCCTGCCACAACAACTCAATCGGATTTCAGGTCAGGACCTTTACTGGGCCACTCCAGAGTCTTAATGTTGTTTTCTTATGCCATTCAGAGATGGACTTGCTGCAGAACCCAAGTGTGCTTCAGCTTGAAGTTACAAACAGATGGCTGGACATTCTCCTTCAGGATTTTTTGGTATACAGCAGAATTCATGGTTCCATTACCACAACAAGTCTTCCAGGTCCTGAAGCAGCAAAACAGCCCCAGACCATCATACTACCACCACATATTTTACTGTTGATATGATGTTCCGTATCTGAAATGCTGTGTTACTTTTACACCACATGTAATGGGACACACACCTTCCAAAAAGTTCCACTTTTGTCTCTTGTCCCAAAAGTCTTGGGGATTATCAAGATGCTTCTGGCAAAACTGAGACGAGCCTTTATGTTCTTTTTGCTCAGCAGTGGTTTTCGTCTTGAACTCGGCCATTTTGGCCCAGCCTCTTTCTTATGGTGGAGTCATGAACACTGACCTTAACTGAGGCAAGTGAAGCCTGCAGTTCTTTGAATGTTGTTGTGGATTTTCTTGTGCAGTGAGTTGTCGCTGAGCTCTTGGGATAATTTTGGTCAGCCGGCCTCTCCTGGGAAAGTTCACCACTGTTCCATGTTTTCGCCATTTGTGGATAAGGGCTCTCACTGTGGTTCGCTGGAATCTCAAAGCTTTAGAAATGGCTTTATAACCTTTTCCAGACTGATGAATCTCAATTACTCTGTTTCTTATTTACTCTGTTCCTGAATTTCTTTGGATCGCAGCATGATAACTAGCTTTTGAGGCTCTTTTGGTCTACTTCACTTTGTCAGGCAGGTCCTATTTAAGTGATTTCTTGATTGAGTGGCAGTAATCAGGCCTGGGTGTGGCTACAGAAATTGAACTCAGCTTTCCAAAGAAAGCACAGTTTATTTATGTTTCAACAGGGGGCCAATCACTTTTTCTTGGAATTTCTTCCCCTTAATAATAAACTTTCATTTAAAAACTGAATTTAGTTTTACTTGTGTTATCTTTGTCTAATATTTCAGTTTGTTTGATGATCTGAAACATTTCAGTGTGACAAATACACACAAAAATAAGAAATCAGGAACAGGGAAAACATTTTTCACACCACCATATGTTCACCTCACTGGTCTCACTGGTCTTTATGATGGCCACACCCTCAAAACAGTGCTCTTAAGCACCAGTATATTGCTGGTGAGAGTGATTGTGTAACTACAAATCCACAGTGATAGCAGTGGCACCTCTGAGGTAATATTTAGCTTGGTTATTGTGTGTGGGCAATGGTTAAATCAAACATTCCTCATCTGGATGTGAAAGAAGACCTCCATGAGTGATGCAAGTGTGTGTTTGTGTTGGTTGAGGGGGCGACGCTACATAGGAATGTGAACTCCATCTCCTCTTACAGTGTTTTATGTGGATGCTTTAGGAAACAGCTTCACATCAGGCCTCCTCGTGACAGAAAGTAATCTGTGATTAATTAATGAGCATTGGCTTGATGTGTCACGCCTTCCTGGAAATGCTTTGACACTTTTCATGGAAATGAAAGGAGCCACGCTGCAGAAATTCACTGGCTGGATGCCGGAACGCGTCTTGTTACAAACAGACGTGAAGCAAAGGGCTTTTCTTTAATATTGCACATTTCACCTTTGAAGCAACTATTCAACACAGTACAGTATAGTGCGTCTGCAGCAAAAGAATAACATCCCAGTCTACGTCTATGTGCTCTCTTGTTTTCCTGTGGGTCTGATTTGGTTTCAGCTGTAAGTAAGGTGGAGCCATTTCAAGTTTTCCAGCTCAAAGGGCTCAGAAAAACTACACTGCATTTGTCTTAAATTCTTTTTCATTGAGACTGTTTTATCAGCACCTGCTAACATGCTTCTTTTACTCGCATGCTAGCAGATTAAGTACCATGGGAGCCTCCCACCGTTTCTCAGAAAAGAGTGACTCATCAGCCAGGTAGCCATCAGTGTGTACGTTGGCAGACATTATGCTTGCATTCCTGTAGTCACTGTATGGACAAGAAAGAAAACTTCATATGTTTGTTTTACCTTTGCATTTCAGCCAACAGTTTCTTGTATTTCTTAATTATTCATCATCATCCTCACCAATATTTCAACATGTAATCAGATTTTTGCTATTTAAAGTGTCCACATTTTCCCTGAAGTGTCAGTTCTAGGTAAACATTAATTTGTGTGTAAAAGAATGAACAACAAAATGAGAAAATTAATGTCATTGTTGTGTGACTACTGGTGCACCACTGAAACTCAAAGGGCCTCCTGGGCAGCACTAGTGATGTGAGTCAGGTAAATAAATCCTAGCAGCACATACGTGTTGTGATGAACAGTGCCAGATGTCTAATGGTGCATTCAGATGGAACGAGAAAGTCAGAGGTTGCACGAATGTTTGCAGTGGTAACACACGTTGCTACATCAGTTTTGCCCTGTTGGCTCCTGCGGAGATTTTAAACTTGCGTGAGATGTAGAGGGCAGTTTGGCGTTATTTTGCCCTGGTACTTACATTATCATTGTGTGGTACCGTTGTGTGTCAAGTTTGCGGTGAAATCTGACTGTTCAAAATCAGCTCTTTAAGACAGTAGTCCTGTGACATCAACTTGTAAGTCACAGCCAGCCAAACAGCATTTATGTAAAAATGCACCCAGTTAGAAGAAAAAGAGAATACATGTCGCCTGTCAATGGTAGATGTAAATATTCTTGAGACTATAATTTCACAACCATATTCAAATTTTCATTTAATTTACTTTTAATATTATTTTGTAAAGCTAAAAACAAGTTAATGCTATGTATGCGTTTGAAAATGCTCAGTAGGTGAGGGGCTGGAACAAGCAAAGCCACCTTTGTGGTCACAAGATTCATTTGAGCAAAGCAGTGCCTTTCCTGCTACAGTAACAATCACCAGTCTGCCTGTTCACACACACATACATGATGAGCTCTGAGGCGGCCATCGTAGGCTAAGATTATCCTTCGTGTGATGTTTAGGTGCTTTGGTTTCACTTGGACAAAGAGCTATTGTGGCTGTAGACTGTCATGTAGATGACTCTGCTCACAAACATGGCTCTTATCCAGTACCTCATATGGCTGAGGTGTGTGTGTGTTTGTGTGTATATGTGTCCTCAGGGAGTGATACACGACACCCCGAGCGATCACTGAAAGCAGCAGTAATGAGCACATAGCGTGAGAACAGCAAATTATTGCACACGGACCAGCTTGTGACCAGAATACAAACGGAGCGAAAATATTAATACAAATAACTGACTGAATAAGTTCATTTTCAACAAACGTAATTGAAAAAGCAGAAATAGACAGAGGTGAGACTAGTGGTGTGTAGGTTACACAAGTTTAATTTAAAAGTCAATAACATTTAATGAAATTACCATCCCTAATCTAAACCTGATTTGGGTTCACTGGCAACATGTTGTTCCTTTGCATTAAGTAACATTAATGTACGGCAGTGAAAAGTCACAGGGAGGTCATTGAGGTGGTCAGTTTGACAGACATTGTGCACGACTTGTGTCCAATCTCATGCTTCAAATCAGTGTATTTTTAAAAAAGCACCGAAGACCATGACCATGCCCTAACATTCGCTAAATGTTTGAGCTGTATAAACAAACTGAGAAAAAAAGGACCGGATGTTGTAGGGGAAAAAAAGTTTCATGTATTGTATTACATTTGCAAATATGCTCAAACATTTTGTTTTGACATCAGCATTACATTCCTCTAAAACATAATGAGGCAATGACTTGTGTTTATTGCAATGATGGACTTGGCAGGAGTCACTGTTGTTTGACAGAGTATTCAAATGCGTCTTTTTTGTAGCTCTAATGCCACCTTCTTGTGTTACTTAGCTAGCTTACATTATATAATGTATATTAGTATATTACTTTCATACTGTATGTTATAGCCTATACTAATTTTAGCCACACTAGCAAATATAAATATAATAGCGCTACCATCAGGTCAAAGTTTGGTTTATGAATAAATCCATGCAATACAGCCTCAACTGAACTTTGTGTGTTGAATTACTGATTACACACGTTAGCATGCTAACACGCTAAACTGAGATGGTGATCATGAAAACATTAATATGAATATGAACTTATGTTATACTTGATATATTAGCTTAGGTGAAGGCAGGTGATTAATGCTATTTGGTGATGAAACTTAATTTACAATGCACGCAGACTAAAGATAAACAGTGAACTAGAGTATCTTAAAAATGTTCTAGCTCTGTTTGAAATTTAATTTTAACAGCAACCAGCAAATATTAGATTTTCAACCAAATCAAATTCTTTTTTACCTAGAGGTCAAAGTGCCCACCTCCTGTACATTTTATATACCCTGGTATCGGGCATATTGGTTCAGTTAGAGAACAGCACAACGAAATGCGGTATACATGTGAGTGTAATGTTTGAAACTGTTAATTGTTAATGTGGAAACACAGTCTGAAATAAACTGAATTAAACAGACATCCTTCACTACATCACATCCACCACAGTATAGGGGCAGACCAAACTGTTTAAACAAACACACAGATACTCTGTTTAGGGTCTCTGTGTGTGTACACATTCTTAACTTTTCACAAGCACCAACCCGCATTCCTTCAGACCACTTTCAAATATATACCAACACAGGATGTGTACACTGAAATACAAGATGCCCAAGCAGATTAATGTTGACGTTTACCCAAGGCTAAAAGAGGAAAAAAGTGACAATCTTCCAAAATGTTCAAATTGACACAAATTGAAAATCTTGGTGAAGGTTGAGAACTTCACTTTGCTGTGAGGAAACGTCAGCTAGCAGTTCAAACTACTGTATGTGTGGAAATCCAGACAATAGATTGTTTCCACCCAGATGGAAAATATTGCATGAAGTGTCCTTACAGCAGACATCCTCCCGTCTTTGTGACTAAAACAAGTTTATTTGTGTATGTATCAGTGTTACAATGATAAATAACTCCTAGCCAACATCAGGGTTCCTACACATTTTCCATTTCAAAGTTCCAGACTCAAATCTCCGGACTTATACTAATAGATAGATGTTAATTATGTAAATAAATTGTTTTAAAATCCAACTGTTAACATGTATGTTACATTCTGACTATACTGTATGTTTCCATACTCTCTCTTCTTGGTCCCATACTTTTATCTAGACCTGGAAATTATTAAAATCTAATTTGATACTTTTCCATACTGCATAGGCACCCTGCAACATACTATCCTGTTAGCAGTGTCATCCACCTCTGATGCGACCGACACGATGGAGTCATTTTTCATGTTTCGTCTTGAATAGCTGGACTGTGGACTTTGACCCCCATCTCTCTTCACCAAACATATGGGCATATGGGTATAATTTTAAGACAGGCTTAACTGTCCTGTAGTGGATCAGACGCATGTAGCAGGGAGTGGAAAGCATGACTCGAATACCTGCACAGAAATGCGTTTTCTTTTTCATGACATGCCAACCTTTTATGCACATTTTCTTCCAATTTCCAGCATTCCCACCCAGAATTATTCATGCACAAATGCAAAAAATGATGGTCAAATGAAACATTGCTTCGGATGAAGTACTACGATGTGCATATAGTCTTTGTATTATTGATTTTTCAAGGGGCAGCAAGGAGTAGTAAGGACTGAAGGGTTCAGGTCATGACCTCCTGACTATATGCAGTACACCGCCTCCCTGATCGCTCTCCAAGAACTCTTTGTCTTTGTTGTATTGCAGCAATGAATCGTACAGGACAATGAGAATAAGGGTGCACACTCTCAGACAGTCGCTATTCAAAGAAAGTCATGGTGTTGCATGTGCACAAAAAGTTATGATGCAGTGAAATATGAAAACAATAGCTTGGGAGAGAAGGTCACCTGGCCTTATTTTTTAGATGTCTGCACACCTGACAATAGACTATTCAACTATTGTGCCATCTGTTGTATCGTCTACTCTGTAGATTATCTTATGTCTAGTTTGTTATCATGTTTCTTATCTGTCTTTTAATTATTTTCTCATCTGGTCTCTTTGTGTCCTTGTGCCTGGTTTGAAGATTGGTTGTTGGGACTGTGTTGTTGTCCTGCATCCTCTGTCTATTGTTTTATGTTTTTATGTTATCCCAGTACCCTTTCCCACAGGAGGCCTTTGTCTCCTGCAAGGCTGTTATTGTAAAAAAAGACACTGTTCTTAATAAACTTTCCTGGTAAAATAAAGGTATAATAAAACAAAAAAACAACCTGGTCAAGCGCTGTGCTTCAAAAAAGCATACTAATTTACTTAATGGAAAATGTTTGTGTTTTTTTGGTTTTACTTTATGCCCCTAGCGTGTCATTAATCTGCACTTGTTTCAGTAAGGTGGAAAGTGTTTATTGGTGAATGAATGGTGATGGCAGATTTATGAACTGGAGGCCGGAAGGCTTGGCCATACCAGCATTTAGTGAAGGCAGGTCAATAATCCCAAATCCCTCGTGTCCTCCTTTGACCCCCTCCTCCGTTTATTCAATGGTACTGGATCTGGAGGACAGGAGGAGGGACCGAGGCAAACACAGAAACAGACAAAGAGGAGAGGACAAATTGGCCTTGTGTAGGAGGAGACGCCTCTGCGGCAACAGCAGCTCGGTGCTTCAACTGCAGAGGTGTCTTTCTTTGTCTTTCGTGTTCTCGTCCTTCCAATTGATTTCCTTTCCACTTTCTGTCTATTAGTAAAAAATCTAAATGAAAATCTTCCAGCACGTTAACCTTCATTGCCATCTGTAGCTGCTAATATGTTAGGTGTTAACACTAGACATTTTCTTCTTCTTCATATTCTGCTCTTTTTGTGCCAGCCTCATTTTGCTAATAGGAAGATTTTCAGCAAGAGAAGGAAGAAGGTCAAGGTGATGAGACTTAATCTCTTTCTTTCTCCCTTCTCTGCTTACTTTGTATTCTCTCCTTTGCTCTTCCTGTCTGCCTCTCTTCCTCCTTACTTCCTCTCATCTTCTCCGCAGACACACAGCTGAGATATGGCCAATCAAAATGTGTGTGTTAGAAGCTGTGCCAACCTGAACCCACTGACCTGCAGCTCTGCCAGGCCCTCCGCTCTCTCTCCCTCTGCAGATGAGTTGGACGCCAGCCTTCACTGTGCGATACAGCCAGAAACTCACACAAGTCTATTTTTTATTCTAGCACATCTTATTATTTGATTACGTATCCTTATTATGGGAGATAAACTATGGTATGCAGGTTTGAGGTTACTGATTAAACCTGACTGTTACGGCACAACATCCATATCCCCCTACTAAAAAAGTGTTCCTTTAGCTGAATGTGGCTGTAAGATGGAGTGAAATCATGAAGATTAACACAGCATCACAAAATGAATGAGTCAATTAATCAAATTTATTGTTTCAGTCTTAATACTCCAGGTACTTGTAGTCTGATAACAGGTGTGTGAATTTCAGAGCTGTTTCTTGGGATGGTTTCGCAGGGTTAAGCATGCATCTGGTTTCCTTCCTGTCTTTGAGCCTGCATCTCTCTCATCCTGGAGGATTGTGACACTGTCATTCTCAGTGATTGTGTTTGGATGGTGTTGTCTTGGTGTTTCCAGTGCAGGTATTAAATACTGCAGCTTTGTCTTGCCAGTGAACCCACTCTGTTTTCACCATCTCTGGGTTTCCAGGTGGCTGAAGGGCGTCTTCGTGATTTGTTCCAGATTTTGTGGGTCTCTTCCATCCTCGATGATTCGGTGGTGTTTACAGTCTGGTGTGTCACTCTGAGCAGTGTACCTTTGTCATGTTAAAAGACAAATAGCTGTCATCAGGACAGACCTTTTTGAAAAATCAGCTTTAAATGTGGATTTATAACCAGTTTTAGCATAATGATAGATTAATGACATTGCTCTATAAACAGAATATGTGTCAGTGTGGGAGGGGTAGACTTAACAAAGGTCCATTCTAGCTAAATGTCTCGCTGATATTATCTCAGCCTGAAGAAACTGGAACCATCAGGGACTAACGTTAACCTTAAGTTGAAACTTTGGCATTGTAGCTCAGCTTGTGTGTTAATCTTCTGCAAAACGTTAGTAACGTTTAACGAGTAGTCCAGGAGTCATCAGGCTAATTCACAGGCTTGACATATCGTCATGTAAGCCAACTAAGGTCATCTGCTACTTTGAGAGATTCTTAAGGCATGCGGGCTAAATCCTCAAAGATATTGCTATTTTCTGTAATGTCTTATCTCTTTGCCTAAACCTAACTTGAAAGATAGCACCAATGTAATTTTCTATATCTCCTTTGCTCACTGATGCAAATGACATGTCTGAATCTGCAATAGGCAGAGGCTATGCCTTAGCTCCTAAAGGTCATATACTGCTGCCTGTTTCCACTGAAAACAGCTTCCAATAGTCTCTTTTGTCTCTTCTGTATTTCCAATACAAATGCCAGCAGGTTTGATATTTTTTAAACACTCATCCTGTGTTTCCCTAAACAACCTCCGGCTTTCACACCTGGTCACAGGCCACTGATGCTGGAAAGAGGAAACGGATGAACAAACACTATCTGCTATATCACCGTGAGATTCAGAACAAGTCATTAAGTTATTTTCTGCCTGTCACTTACACATTACCATTGCATTTAAAATCGCAGCAGTACTTGAAATGGAGTCACTGATGATCTGTGTACTGTACATAACACTACATTGCATACATAATACATACATATTCATGTGCTACAACATCACTGTACTTTTCTCCCAGCACGTTCCAACTAGACAGTTAATACATAAATATAAAGCAATATACAAAAGCAAGAAGTTGATGGAGCGTCGATCAAAGTGCTGTTGTTTTGCAGCAATGAGTGTGTGTTTCTGTAGGAACAAGACAATCTTTGAATCATAAAATACATGGCATCTCAACCTAAATCACAAACAAGGATAGCTTCTTCTGCTCACCACTGAGACTCACAGCAGATTCACTCAGAGGCAGCTAACCCAAATTAAACCACGCACCTAGCATAATCGATATTAGGAGGTTTTCTCTGGGCAGAGGGCAGTGAGTTGAGATTTTAGGGAAACAGCATCTAACTCAATGTTCCCTCACTGCTCAGTTATATCAAATCAAACCACCAGCAAAGAGCCAGAAACTTGAAATGTACCGTATATGATTATAAATTCACTTCATACCCTGCTCAGACAGACACTGAGTGTACTTTGGCTATTGGGCCTTGGATAGGGAAAGAGATAACGGCACCCATGCAAGTGATGTCATTAAGTAACGACAGCATCAATGAATAATGAAAAAGATACCTGCTCTCGTTACAACACAGGCGCTGATCCGGGATCACACTCCACAGGCAGGTGTGACATTATGGCCATTTAGGTATCACACTGGAGGTTTATGTGGCACCATAGCCTGTTATACAGGAAGGGAAATAGATCTGAATCAACGCTGGTCACATCTACAGTCGAACACTGTCGTTTATGACAGGAACATTGCAGACACTCCAGATGCTGTAGCAGTTGGTGTCATATTAAAGTTGTCAGTCAGCTGATTCATATGAAAATGTGTACGTGTAAAGTGAAGAGGATTCACTCATATAGACCAGTCCTATGCAGCTTTTAGTCTCTTTTAGCAGAGGTAAAAGCCTGGTGAATATTGGGATTCATCCACATGTCAGGGCTTCATGTATGCCAGCTTGTTTTGAATCTTCTGCCTTAGTGACCTAAAATAAATGAAGGCGGTTTGATAGGTCTGTTTGTCTTAAGATATCTCAACAAGTACTGACCGAGGAGATCAGTGCAATGCTGTCCTTCCATCTCTCTGGAGAATTTGCCCCTGCACAGCATCACTGTGATCCACACTAATAAAAGCAAACGTTTCCCTCTTGTGTCCATTTTGTGCCATTACCCAACCTACAGCATCTGCAGTTTACAACACTGCTGTGAAGATCTCTGAGCAGCGCACTCAACAGAGAAACCCTCTCAGAGTGGGTCTCCTGCAACAACAGAAAGCATGTTTTAGTTTAAAAATATAATCCTTTGTGTCATTTGGTGGAGTCAGGAACGGTGAAATCACACAGAAATGTTAATGAGTGAATAGGCTTATGTGTAACCTTCAGGTAGCTTCTTTTTCAAGGACTACACACCATCTATACACGATAATCTTAACGTTAAGGTTTAATGTTTAATCTTAATCTATGTGACAGGCGCAAAATCTATTTCAGAGTCAGCTTGGTTAGGTAAGTGTGGGGATGTAACTCAGTGGTGTAGTGTGCACTTTGCATGTGCAAAATCCTGGATTCAATCCCCAACATGTCCCATCTTAAATAGTAATACTTGGCATGAGAAAGAGCTGTTAGACAGTATGCATACATTTAGGATTTTAAAAGTATCTCATTGAACAATTTGACTGGCTAAACAACAGCTATGATACAACTAGTGGTTTGCTCAAGACCAGACTAACAGCAAAATGCATTATAGTGACTTGGGTTGCAAAATATATTGCCATCACGCAAGTTTTCAATTTAGCAACAGTTTGGCGCTGAGATTATTTTCCAACAGATGATGAGATTTCACTCTGTGTTAGTCCATATCTGCAAAAGCACAGGAGGGGATGTAGCTCAGTGGTAGAGCGTGTGCTTCGCATGTACAAGGTCCTGGGTTCAATCCCCAGCATCTCCAACGCAGTCATTAATCCTGGTATGTGCTGTTCAATGTTTCTTTAATGGACTAAAAAAGGAGTTACTGAGCCATAATAGTTGATACATGCCACTAGAAAAAGACAATGCACTGTCAGATCTTTTTGTCTAGTCATCATATATATTTTTTGTCTAGCTGTGTAATTATTGAGGTTTTTAAGGGCTGAAACTAAATATATAAAAACATAAATCATTATAGAATTTAGTGCTTAAATAATTATTATGTAATGTTATACTTAATAATCAAATGAATAAATCACAACTTAAATGTTACATTTATTTATGTATTTATTCAATTACTGTATATATATGTTTATAAATTCACACATTTTTGTCCTTATTTATTAATTTGTATAATTATTCATTAATTTACTTATCCATGTATTCACACATTTAAATTTCTGTATATGATTGTATTTATTTATTTATATATATGCTTTAATCCATAGTGTAAGTTGCCGCAGCAAAACAAATAAATCCATCAAAAGTCAAATTCTAAATCATTCAGTGAAGTCCTCAATCTGATCTAAAAAACATTGGCAACCTATCTAACATTTTAGCACTCAAGATTTCATAGATCTGCATCAAGATCTGCACCTGGTGCTGCCATCTTGAATTAGGTAAAAGTCATGGATTCAGGTTCAATTGCAGGGTGGAGGGCACCCTCTGACTTTTGATGGATGAAGTTCACCCTTAAAACCCTCCATGTAGATTAATGTCAATACGCTTCAAATAAGATTGCGTTGGAGATGCTGGGGATTGAACCCAGGACCTTGCACATGCGAAGCACACGCTCTACCACTAAGCTACATCCCCTTTTACGCTGTGCTTCCATACATATGGACTAAGACAGAGTGACATCTGCACATAAATTGGAAAATAATCTCAGTGCCAGACTTTTGCTAAATTGAAAACTTGTGTGATCCAACATATTTTGCTTATAGTCTGGTCTTCAGCAGATCATTAGTTGTATTGCCATCAGTTAGCCAGTCAAAGAGCTCTTTATTAAGCCCAACGTTATTATTAAAATGACACCATGTTGGAGATGCTGGGGATTGAACCCAGGACCTTGTACATGCGAAGCACACGCTCTACCACTGAGCTACATCCCCTCTTGTACCTTTGCAGATATGGACTAACACAGAGTGAAATCTCATCATCTGTTGGAAAATAATCTCAGCAGCAAACTGTTGCCAAATTGAAAACTTGCGTGATGTCAATATGTTTTGCAACCCAAGTCACTATAATGCATTTTGCTGTTAGTCTGGTCTTGAACAAACCATTAGTTGTATCATTGCTGTTGTTTAGCCAGTCAAATTGTTGAATTAGATACTTTTAAAATCCTAAATGTAAGCATACTGTCTCACAGCTCTTTCTTACGCCTGGTGTTACTATTAAAGACAAGACATTTTGGAGATGCTGGGGATTGAACCCAGGACCTTGTACATGCAAAGCACACGCTCTACCACTGAGCTACATCCCCTCTTATGTGATAACAGTATATTTTGCAAACCATATCACTGTCATCCAAAGTTTGCAGTTGGTTAGTCAGTCAATAGCGTTTCACTGCTTGCCCCCCAGCAGTCTAGTGACAATGTGCACGATCTAGACTCATAATTGTGACCCTGTCATAGAGAAATATTAATAAATTGAGAAACTTTTTGTTGTTGTGCTTATTAAATGCTAACTTTAGTGAAGATCTATCATCAATCCTTCTATGACAGGCTGGACATTACATGGAGGACATGGGGTTAGTTTCCCCACATTCTTCAAAGTCTGAGACTCCCCTTAGACAAAGCTTGAGATGTATTTAATAAAATATATGTGACCTTAAATGGAAAATCACTGAATCTTATGAATTCTCAAAGGCACTTTATAATGATACTGACAAAGTAGCGTCTTAGTTCCACCAGCAGCCGCGGACTGAAGCCAATCTGCCACCTCATCACTACCGCCCCCAAATCATCAGGTCATATTTAAACCACTCTTTCTGACAGAGATCCCATTTCCACTAAAGAACTCCTCTGACTTGAGATCTTGTAAACCAATCAAATTGTAGCCCACAAATCACCCAATATTCACATCTACAAAGGTTCCTTGTTGTAATGACCCATTCAAACCAAACAACAAGGACATGCTGTGTGTTTATTAGCAAAAATAAATGTAATTCCAGCTTGAATTACAGGCTTTTTCACTGAAGACATGTCACAGAAGAGAAAGCACAGGAGTAAATAATAAAATGAGTGACGGTAGAAAATAAATAATATTCATCAGGAGACAGTTGAAGAATTAAACCACATTTATTGCCCTTTTTTGATCATTTTTCCTATCACATTGCAGTTATCAATCAAAACTAATTAGCACTCTACAATCATTTCCACTGACCACCTCTTTCTATAAATGTATGAAGTTATAAAAATATAGACTAAAGTGATAAATTCAGTCAGGTTATATCCTCAAAACCCCTAAGAAATTTAGGTATTACAAAGATCCTGGCGTGTTTTAGCCAATGAAGTAGAAAGCATATGCACTTCATGTCACTTCCATTTTATTTTATCCACTATGTTTCTTTGAGTCACTGGTTTTAGTTTATTTCAGTACAATAACATAACACACAAAGGAGTTTTTAAAACGGATATTTGACAATAATGTCAGTAATCAGAAAATAAAGAAGACTAGATCTCACTGATTTAATGCTGTTCTGAAATGATCTCACACCAGTGCCAACCTAAAAGGTAGGAAATAAATCAAACAGAAAGCAGTATGTGATGAAAAATGGCTGGCAGTATAGAAAACTACAGGTGATTTACATGCACATCTGTAAAGTCCTTTAACCTGGTGTCAGAGGTCAGCTGAATGATTTTGCCTCATCCTCATCCTTAGATGTTACATCTGTATTACACTGCAGTGGTTTTAACAACAAAAATCAAGAAGAACATTGAATTGACTGTCCCAACACATACAGGTTTTGAGGGTATACGTTCTGCAAAGACACAAGTGACAATACAGTACAAACACATTTCACTAACGCTGAAATGGTAGAGAAATAACGACATTTTCAACCCAACAGCTGCGTTTTGCTGCATTGTGCAGTTCAATCTGAGCTTTTAGTTTTATTCCTCACATAAAATCAATCTCATGTCAGTAAAACAACAGCAGCACATGCTGTACTCTGAACACATCTGCTCCTAAAAAACTATCGTGTCTTAATGTACGATGTAACACTGGTTCTATATCTTAAATACACCGTAGTGGATTTTTATAATCAGTGCTTCCATAATTACTGTGAATTATCTAACAATCACTGCTGGCAGGATTTCAGAGTTGTAGGAGATTTTCAGATCTAAGACAAAACATTGATTAAAATTTTTTATTTGTCTCCAATAAATAATTTAAATTAAATTATAATATTAATTTTATGAAGTAATACAATTCATTTAAAAATGTCATTTACCTTTGAAAATGAATACTTTGATGTCCCTTAAAGATCTGGATATGAAAATACATTTACAACACGTACACATGGATTCAAAGGATCCAGATAAACTCATATAATATGATAATATTGTTTTAAAATCTGGATCTGCATTTAAACACACACATTGATACTTGATTCGCATGGCATATTTTTTGTCAATTAAGTAAGTGCAGTAGGTCACAAGAAAGCAGTGAAAGAGTTTAAAGAGGTCATATTTTGCTAATTTTTAGGTTCAAAATCTTATTTAGGGGTTGTACAAGAACAGGTTTAAATGGTTTCATTTTCAAAAAACACCATATTTCTATGTTCAGTTTTAGCTGCCGAGTGAAGCATCTCACTCCTATTCAATCTTACCTACCCACCATCCTACCTACATACCTAGGTAAGGACTACTAGCCAATCAGAAGCAGGGTAGGGTGGGTCCTGACAAGCAAGGTAGTCTGATCCAAAACAAAGCCACTTCAGCCAGTAACTCTGTCTTCGGTTCAGCCGTACATGTTCTAGCCCAATTGTGATCTCGACACACAGGTAGAACTACACAAACCAGCTTCACACGTTTAAGAGTGGTAAGTAATTAATTTGTAAAAAATTTACCTTTCATATGTAACGCTTAATTGTGCACTATCTCTACATAACAGTAACAACTTTATGTCCATTGACTGCCTGAAGGTCGTACCCAAGCGGGTGAAGCCAATGCGGAAGTCCCAGAAACCTCCACTCTATTGAACGGCCAGCAGGGGGCGACTCTTCTGGTTGCAAAAAGAAGTCCGGCTCCATTAGCAATAATGGTAAAATGACCCTACTTCTCAGTTGAATAATTAAATTAATTAATTGAGTAAAATAGAGTATGCTTCAGGGTGGGATTATCTGTGATTCAAGTTGTTACCATGGCAATTTGTCAATCAGGCTAGAGTGACTCATACCCAATCTAACCAGTGGTTGAAAAAGCTGATTAGGAGTTGGCTGTTCACTTTCTCTGGTGAGTACATTTAGTTTTAAGACTTTTGTTTGCTAGACTAAATTGTTAAAATGACAGTTAACGTGAATTACAGATGCACCTAGCTAAGCAAGCTAGCTAGCTCCGCACACAGCCGTTAGCTCCACCATCTGGTCCAAATATGGTCACGTCAAGGCACTTCTGGTTGCAAAAAATCACCATGGCGGCATCCTATAGGCCAGACTCGAGGCTTCAAAACGACAGTCCACAAACCAACGGGTGACGTCACGATGACTTCGTCCATTTCTTTTATATATAGCCAATGGTCGTACCACACTAGCCTCTAGGCGAGCATTAAGGCGTGTGCTACATTGTTACGCAGATAATTTACAGAAGACTGGACTACAAACTCCCTTTGGGGTGGACTTTGGGCTTTTTCACTTTGCAAACTTATCACTGGCACAAAAAATACACATAACACAATAAAGGAGAGGAAAATACCCAAAAAGCATAATATGACCTTCTTAAAATGTGTCACAATGTGACTTAATTCTTTAAAAATGATTGACTTCACACAAAGTATTCATCACTTTTTCAGCCAACCTTCAACTATTTTTATATATATAATATAATCTCTCTTCAAACACTCTCCTGGCTGGTCGGTGAAACCAAACTAGAAAGTTGTCAGTGCAACGTTACAAGTGCTCCTTGTCAGACTTGTTCATAAATGCTCGCTCACACAGAAACACACAGAATAACAAACTGAATGAAATATCAACAGAGGAATAAACATTTCCTTGACGCTTAGGTTATCAGTGTGCGCTCATGACTTATTTCAGGTAAAGTACAATATCCTTTCCCTCTGTAGTTACATGCTACTGTCCTACTGGTCAGTTTATGTTAGTTATAGTACCAGAAGTGTGGACCTGAGACAAACAGTTATTTCAACATGCAGGAGCATGCACAGGTTTGGTTTGTAGTACAGAAAAGTGTACATTATTCATAATAACTGAAAGGTGTAAAAAGGTCTAAATTAGTTTGGAAGAGTGAGAGGGGATGATTTTTTATTTATATGTAAACAAAGTAAGATGCTTTGCATATAATTTATGTTTGCATGAACATACTGTTTCATGAGAAATTAAGCTTTTGTTCCCTTTTTATCAGTTTTCTGAGTTGGTGAGTTTGGTTTGGCTTCTGGGGAAGCAATCTCAAACCTCAGCTGAGGCATAAAGTGCCTTAAGCTGTTTACTCTGTTTTCACGCTGACCGTAAAACTCTACAACTGTGTGAAGTTTTATTTTGCTAAAAAAAGCAAAACCCTCCATCCAGTCTGCTCCCCAGCTGCTGCAGCTGCTTACCGATGAACCAAAGGTCTGATCTTTGATCAGGAGGCCCAGATTGGATCTGCTGTGCTAAGTCCACCTGTGTTACCCTCCTGCAGTTGCTTTGGGACCAGTGAAACGCAGAGCTCGCCGTACACTGCACAATGCTACGAGTGGTAAAAACATGCTACAAGTGCAAGAAGATCTTTTCGGTTCTAGAAAGAAAACAGCTTCCCAGTGGTTTTGACTGGTTTTGTTCTGGCAGTTCCTGTGTGTGAAGCACCGTGCCGCCCCCGGCAGTGCTTTCCTTGCTGTTTCCACTTTTTGCCGACTGTGTGGCGTCTTCCTGTCCTGCTCCTACATAGTCGACTCCTGCTGGATCTGGATGTAGCAGGCCTGCAGCAGAATCATTTAACTGATGTGTAAGTGATTAAGGACCACTGATAAATGTATTACATAAACTAAAAAGCACCAACATCTTTAAAGGCTACGTAATCATCTAAATGTGTTATTTTAGTAATTTAAATCTGGAAGATGAATTGTATAAAGTGTGTTTGACCGATGATGATCATCATGCCGCTATTGGCAGAATGTCATTAGATATGGAAGGACTGCCTAGGTGTCCCCTAAATTTCATTCCAACTGCAGCTACGTTCAGGAAATGAATAAAACCATTATCCATGTGTGTGTGTGTAGGGGGGGCCCCACCTTCAGAGTGGTGAACATCAGTCCCAACTCTCCGTGCTGAACGTTGGGATCCATCAAATCTTCTATCAGACTGACCTCAGCTCCCAGGTTCCTGATCCTGGAGAGCAGAGCAGCAAAAACATGTTCAGTCATGTTAGAACCGCATGATACATTGAGATAAGACCGAAGCCTCTTCTTCAATGTGTGTCATTTACGCTCACCAAACAGATCAGCAATCAAGATGTAAGTTGAATGACAGAATTTAGGTGCAAATTAGCTACATTAGCTGTATCCAGAATAACAGACTGACATTAGACAATAAATAAACAAAGTGATGTTTGTGTGTGTGTGTTCACATGCCTCGCCCTGAGCACCACATAGAGGAAGAGAGGGAGCAGGTCATCCATACACCAGAGGAAGTTGTCATCCAGCATAGGTTTTACTTCCTGGGTCAATTCCTCAAACGTGTTCTGGATGACGAGGAGTTTGTCTGACGGCGTGAAGGTGGTGCTGCATGTGTAGGGAGACATACAGTTTTATTTATACATGTTATAATGCTCTTTCAATTTTTCTAACGTCCTGTGTTGCACTGTTATACAAATAAAGATTTGTGTTGTGTTCTATCACGACTTGTGGCGTCAAGATTCAATACTTTATATTGCCATACAACTTAGCTGTTAAGAATCTGCCTTCAGTGTGCTCATGACAGAACAACAACAATCACAGCATAACAGTCAAGACACTTTGTAAGAAGACACATAGCCCCCACCGCATAAAACACATCCACTGATGTAAAATATTAAAATAAGAATAAGTTAAATGTCTGTGCTTAAAAGAAAGTAGCAGTTAGAGCTTTGCTTTCTTAAGCACTGGTGCAGAATTGGGGAGCCATTTAGAAATTGGATGGTTTTACAGTAAAAGCTGTTGAGGAAACAGGATCTTTTTGTTTTCACGGCCCTGAGTCTTTTTTTTGTCTCGTGTCAGAGATGGGAGTTAGTTTACGCTGATGATTTAAAGAGGTGGTATTATGCTCATTTTCAGGTTCACAATCTTATTTAGGGGTTGTACCAGAACAGGTTTACATGGTAGCATATTTTTTTTCATACTGTACACTGCTGCAGCTCCTCTTTCACCCTCTGTTGAACGCTTCGTTTTAGCTATGGAGTGACACATCTTAGGTTGGGTCAGTGAGTAGCCGGTAAACAGGGCGTCACATAGCAGCTACCTGATTTGTTGAAGTGTCTCTACAGCGGAAACGAAGCAGGCATCTTTACTGCTAGACACAATCTGTGATAAAAGAAACAACACAATAAATGCAACAGCACAATGTAACCTTATGTGTCATGTGTCTGAGGGAGGCAGACATTTAGAAAAAGATACATGAGGAGAAAAAAGTACACAAAGGCTGCGTTCAGGCTGCCGGCCAAAATGACCCACTCTGTTTTTTTCCAGCTCAGATTAGAGCCACTTTATATGTGGTCCAAATCAGATACAGGTTGGATTGTTTGAAATGCGTGAAATCAGTGTGGACAGTCAAAATTCTGCATGCAATATGTAGATGCCACTAGAAACGCTAGAAAGAGTTGTAGCGCTGTACAGTGCCAGAAACTGTAATTAATGCAAAAGAAAAGGACACAAAGTTGTGAACCTTTGTCATAAATCAGGATAATTGTTACCCCGGGAGGAAACAAGGGAGAGGGCAATGAAAATCAGGAGGGTTGCGCTAACCTCTGTGGCCTCCGTGTTTACTTTCGTACGACAGCGTGCTGCGTGTGACGTCGTATTATTCTTTTGCACATGCGGGTAAATTTCAGGCCGTGGCCTGTTCACTGTCTGATATAGGCCACATTTAAAAAATAATGTGAACAGTCAATCAAAAAAATCGGACCTGGGCACTAAATCGGAACTGAGCATTAAGGCCAGCAGTGTGAACGTAGCCTCAGTATCTGACCTGCTTTTTTTCTCCCAGTATTGACATCCACACTGGCCAGAACTTCCTATAAGAGAATTTAAAAAATAATAGACAACAGAAAGCATAACTGGACAGGTTATTTGTGACACACTCTCTTTGTAAGCATACAGCTCTCTGCATTAGGAGGTTATTTAAAAAGGTATTTAAAATACTGGTTAACAACCAGAACTACACTGTCAAACGTTATGCCATTTAGAGACAAGCACAAAATATGTGTGTGTGTGTGTGTGTGTGTTTGTTGAATCTACACACTCACTCCTGCACCCCAAGGAAGCTGAGCAGTGACTGGTCGGGCTGTTTGTTGAGTCGGAGGATGCGCTCCCAGTACTGGGCCTCCGCCTGCTCCTCCTGCAGGCAGTACAAGGTAAAGAGAGGAGGGTAGAGTCGAGGAAGCAGCACAGGGAGGAGCAGAGAGGAGCAGCTCACCACCAGAACGCTGCTGTAGAACAAGGAGGAGATTTGTTTTAACAGCACTGAGACGAACAAGCTGACAAATAAAAAGCTCTATTTTTGTGTTGATACTCACTCTTGCTCTTCTATATTAGAGTTGTTTCTGCTCTTAGTTGGAGAGGGAAGGGGGTCTGGGATGATGCCGCCATCATCTGGTAGCCCCGGAAACAGAAACCTGCAGGGACCAATTTATGTTACTTAGTGGCAGAAACTCAGGCTCTTCCTTGTTTTGTAACTGCATCTATCTACACACGTATGAAGAAAACAGCGCTAAAAGTAAAATCTGCAATGCTCTCTCTAGTAGTTAACCTCCAATTATGTGTTTAACTTTGCGGACACGTGTCAGTTTGAGTTTTCACAAAGCTGTTTGACTCTGCTTCAACCACACTAGCAGCAAAAAGCTACAAATGCACTGGTGTTTCACTCCCGCTAGCGTTCCTTAGCAGACACCATACATGAGAAGCTCTCTGTGGCACCTGAGCCCAGGTGAGTTTCTCCAGTCTTATGAACAGAATGGAGGAAACACCAGGGCTGAAAATACCACACAACGTACACTGGATGCACGTCTACAAAAAGCTGTGGGCACTGACCGATGAGGTAAACAAAAGAGGTAACTTTGAACTCGAATCTACCGGAGAATGCTGTAGAAATGTGTGAGGTAGGCCTGAACCTCCTGGACGGCCTGCCTGAGCAGCCTGCGGTTGGAACCCACACCGACGTAAGTCATCCTGTAGACGGTCACCAACGTCTCCACCAGCCAGCCCAGAGGGTGGAGAGGGGTCTCACATGCCTGCCATACAAACAAACACACATACACACACACTACTGATAAAGGAGAAGATAGTGCTTTCCATGATTCAATTCAAGACTAAAGGCAGAATCCACACTTCTTAACACTTCTAACATCGGGTACTTCAGCAAAAAGTACAGAGGGTCCCTCTTCCCCTATTGTCACTAAGCGAAGCCTGATAGATTCTCCACTTATATGTACACTTAGCTGCCAGCAGTACACCTAGCTAAAACGAATGCAGTCAGTTACAACAGTCTTGCAATAAATGCTCTCGACATGAAGGTTATAATGTCCAGGTTTTTGTTGTGACTGTTTTAGAAAGGGGTTTATTCATCTTGATGTAGGATGTAGTTTGTGGTGCTGCTGAAGTGTATAACGTCACACTGAGAGCTACTGTATCTAATATTTGGTCTATGTGCACATATTATTATAAAGACACACAGAAAGAGAGAGTTTCACACACAAACAGAGTCTCCCTCACAGCCACTCGTACCTTGATGAGGTATCTTCGTATGTTGTCATAGTTTGCGGTGGTGACTGGTTCACCATGCTGAGGAATAAACTCCAAACACTCCAACACTTTCCTCTGAGACCTACTCAGGTCTGGGCTACAAACACGCACAAAACATACACTCACTTATTTTGATATGCAGCTGCAAATGTAAGACAAGCATAATAGCATTTACATTTGCCTCTGTGTGTGCAGCTGTATCTACCTTTGTCGACGTGCGCTTGTTATAGTAACAGCGATATTCTCCCAGGCTGTTGTCCTCTCTCCTCTCCCAGCAGCATCACAGCCCAGACGACTCCAGCATTCATCGAACACACAGGCCCACCTCTGACCTGCGGGCACCACGTACTGACCCAACCTGCTGCACATGCGCACATTTGAGATATTTATTAAAACAGAACATGAGCACTAGATGAAACAAACTCTGTATTAGACTTGAACAATAATCTGCACATTAGCTAAGCACAAACTTGAACATTCATACACAAAGATTATCACAGAATATCCAGGTTTTAAAAAGTACAAAGTCCTTCTTCTCACAGCAGGAGGTTCTTCTCTTTGTTTTCTGGGTCATCGATGGCTGGTTTGGTGTACGTTCCAACCACCTTCAGCCCTGTGGTCCACTCTCCACTGAACAGGCCCTCCAAGCAGTCACCGTTAGCCAGGGATAAAACGCCCTGAAGAAGAAGAGAGAGGGAGTGCAGAAGGTGTATGAAATCATATTCAATTTTGTGCAGTTGTACAAGTTGTTTTTTTTAGTGACTGAACACAAGTTAGACTTGATACACAGATAAACGGGGACAGAGATGCTTTGTACCTTCCCGTTGGCAATCCAGTCATCAGAAAACTCCCCATGGAAAGCCGTGTCGTCGTCTGCCACCAACAGACCGGGACCCTGACAGAAAACACACACCTTGCATTAAACTTTACAAAGTCATATTAAGGAGGTACAATGATTAAGATTCATTCCCTACAAATGGCCACAGCTATCGAGTCAGGATTTCCACTGTGGCTTCTGCTGTAGGAGAGGTCGGACATTAAATATGGGACACAGTGGTAGAGGAATGCCTGACATCTGCACCAAGGGCAGATTAGTTGACGACTTTGACAGGTTTTGACTTCACTGGACTGGCACAAAACATGTGATAATAAGGACTTTCACATCTTCTTCATACTATAATTATAAAGGTTTTGATTGTGTTATTTGAAGTGGTGGATGCTGAGGACACATAGTTAGAGTGACTGACATTTTTACAACAGTAATATTGGCACACTTGCAAATTCTGCTTTTGACTCAACTAAAAAAGCCTAAAATATTTCTTCCAGCTATTCATGCCGCTGTGACTAAACTAATGTATCATTTGAGGTTTCAGGGTGTATTAACTTTAATTAATAAATAATGAATGTTTTCTCTAATGTAGTATTTACATACCTAAATAAATTAAAATACATACCTATAATTTGCTTTTTTTAGATCCATAGTTTATTTTAAAAATGTCAAAATAAAAGCATATTTTCATAAACTTCCTTACCCTTTGTTTCAGTTTGATTTAATGGCCACACATTGAAGTAATCACTGTAAATAAACAATTACACATACATATTATTTTATTCACTTAAGTTGACTATAGTTAATTTTATTTTTTGTATTAATGTGGTCAATTTAATATTTATATATTTTATGTTTATTGTTAAGCACAAAGTCACTAAAGCAAATTCCTGGTATGTGCAAACCTACTTGGCAGTAAAGGTGATTCTGATTATCAGTATATAAACACAGCAAAAAGAGAAATGTCCCTTTTTCAGGACACTGTATTTTAAAGATAATTCTGTAAAAATCCAAATAACTTTACAGATCTTTATTGTAAATGTCATGTTTGTTCAATGAACCATAAACAATCAATGAAAATGCACCTGTGGAATGGTCACTGAGACACTAACAGCGTACAGACGGTAAGCAATTAAGGTCACAGTTGTAAAACCCCAGAACACTAAAGAGACCTTTCTACTGACTCTGAAGAACACCAAAAGAAAGATGCCCATCTGCGTGAACGTGCTTTAGCCATGCTGCAAGGAGGCATGAGGACTGCTGATGTTGCCAGAGCATACATACATTGCAATGTCTATACTTTTTCCATATCTGTTACTCACATGTCTGTGAAACTTTGTTCAGTTTATGTCTTAGTTGTTAAATCTTTAAAAAGCAGCTGTAAGTGAGAGGATGCTTCTTTTTTTGCTGAGTATGGTTGCCTGAAGTCATTTGTTACTTACAGTTGATGTTAAAAAAATCAAAGCTCAGTGGCACCACCTCCTGTCTTTCAGAGGTACTACACATCTGAGAATCCCCATACAAGTTACTATAATCCAATACAATACAAAAATCAGTGCTAAGAAACATAACATGAGAATGACAGATTCAGCTAGATGAAGCAGAATTTACTGGCCCCAAACCTACTTGGTAATCAGGTTTAATTGCCTGTCTTTCGGCAGACAGTTGTGCAGTTAAATCTCATGTAAATGTCAGAAAATGCATACTCCTGGGTGAACTTACACTCATCTTGTTGTCTCTGTAGGTCCCTTCATAGTACACACCGTACTGGGTGACAACCACAGCGCTGCCATGCCGCTGCTCGTCCAACCACTGTCCCATGTACTTCTCACCTCTGGGAGAAGAGAACAGAAAACATGACAGCAGTGGCTAATGACAGTTGTTTGTCTTCATGAATGACATTTAAATTCAGTCAAGATAATTATTTACTATTTGGGAATGTGCTTGCTTGCAGAAATAATAAGTAAGTTCAACTGACAACTAAAACTGTAACTGATAATAAAAACAAACTATGCAAATTAACAACCTGCCAACAAATACATTTTCCGGTTATATTAAGAAAGCGTAGATGGTCTCCTCAAATTGTCTAGTCATTTCTTTTTGCTTTAGGAGCTGACAAGATTCCCAATTTTACTGGAGACCATAACAACATTCAGCTGATAGTTATTGACCTTAGTATTACAGGAAAAACAAGGATACAATTCAGTATCCAGGGGTTCAGGCTAAAATAAAAACATTAAAGCAAACTTCCTAGGGAGGGAGTGTATCCTAAAACTAGTAAATCTGGATTTCCTACTTATACATGTTACATAAATATGAAGCTTTTTAGGGTTTGAGTCAAATCATTAATCCCACCTGGTGATGTCATCGTAGACTCCGTATCCTGTCTTCCTGTCATGGACCCACTGGCCAAGAAAAACGCTGGAGGAGGTCTTGGTCAGCTTACCGGAGCTCAGCATGCCATAACCGTGTCGCTGTCCATCACAGAAACAGCCCTCGTACACTTCGCCACTGGCATACCTAGGCAGAGCCCACAGACAGTCATGAACACACACACACACACACACACACACACACACACATATATATATAGAGGCCCACTGAGACTCCCAGGGCCGTGGGTTCAATGCCCACACAGGCCACAAAATGCTGTTAAGAGGTGATAGTCCCAATTAAGGTCACTTGTGTTTCAGGTTGTTGCTGATCCAGACAAGACGACTGAAAGCTCATTTCTCTATTTTGTCAGTAAGTGATGTGAACAGTAAAGTTAATAAAACAACACAACATCAGCAGTGGTATTAACACCTTCACAACCTAAAACCTCCAGAGTATGGGAGCATTTCACTCTTCACTCAGCCAAAAAGGTTGTGAACTGCAGCATTTGCAAAGCCACCTCTGGCCTGGGAGCACGTCAGTTATGCTGGAGCATCTGAAGAGGAGGTACGTAACGTCGGCTCTCTGGATGATGAAGGGACGTCTCGGTAAACTAGTTATCTAGCTAGCTAATGTTAAAAGCCGTGTTACTTCACGTTATGAGCTATAACGTTTTCTATACATTTCCTCTGTCATTGAACTGTTAATGGCGTTGATAGTTAGCGTTAATATACTAACACTTCCTTTACAGAAGTCTTTCTGGCACCGTAACATATAAAAGAGGCCTGATACACAGCTGGAATATACAACCAATGGCGTGAGATGATCAAATGCATGATCAAACTTTCTGCCCTTCACAGTTTGTGCAGCGCCTCACTGTTCTAACCGCACTCCTTAATGACATTTCACCTTGATATCAGTTAACTGTAGGCTGGTGATGCAAAGATGGGCACTGTGATTAAAAGCAGATGGATTGAGGTGGGTGAAATAGGCTAAATTATTAAAACACTCATACTACAGTACAACACACCATAAAGAAATCACCTGGGAAGCTTGCGCTGCTCGACATGATTTAAAAGATAATATAGCCTACATGGACCCGTAGAGGTGGAGAGAAATGTCCATGTGGGTGGATCTCTAAATCTAAGAAAGTAATTTGTTTGGGTGGCGTGTGAATGATTTATGTCTGTGTGTCTGTGTGTGTTAAATAAAAAAAAGTATGACATCCTTACATTCTTGTCACATTATGTCCATGTTTTGAACTGAATTAAAAGTAAATATATAAGTTGTCACAAACACTCTTATGCTCATCTGAGGTCATAAAAGGAGGAACATACTGAGAAATAAGAAGGGCGTTCTGCCTTACTAAAAAAATCAATAGAAAACTGTTTACTGACTTGTACTTGCCGAAACCATGGATCTTGCCATCTCTCCAGTGTCCTTGGTAGCTGTCAGGCTTATTCAGCACTTTGTTAGGTATTAAACACTCTCCATAGCTGGAAAGAAAAAAAAAAATCACAATTTACCGAAATGAGACAACAGTTCAATTGATGCTACTTAATACACACAGGGGTGGACATTTACTTTTTGGCTCACCTGCCAACGGGAATGGTAGATGGCCAAACATATATTAAATGTTAAACATATTAAATGTGTTTAAGTCATAACAGTAAGTTGTTTTAACTTACAAGATGCTTATTAATCATTCAGCTTAAACCTCCTCATCAGACTGCTCACTTTCTACAATCACCCTATGTGCACGGTCCAGGAAGTCTGGCCTCCTGGTTCTGACAGAGTCCTCCTGCCACAGCATCACAGGTTTTGTAGGTTCAACATTTTTATACAGTCTATGAACCGTACGCCTTGAACAGTCCTTGACAACTGAAGCATAAGAAGATCTGACAGTGGATCAGATACTAAACTGGACAGCCAACTTTCTATTTTTATGTTTTGCTTCAGCCTCCTTTTGTCTGTGTTTTTTTGGTTACTACATCTTGTAAATGTTGCTACATTACGGTGGTAGCTAGCTAGCTAAATGCTTAAACACTCCATGCACAACTTTCGTAGCTCCTAACTACACTGCGTTATCTCCCGGGAGTATTGTGCCAATATGCCGGTGTTGCGCAGGCTCGCTGCGCTGTATGAGCCGGAGACTGGGGTCCAATTTGATCCGCCTCTGAGCCAGGAACTTTGGTAGTAACACTCCTAACGCCCCCCCTGATCACACAGTAAATATAAAAAATCACCAGCCTGTTCCACAGTTTCAGGCATAGTGGATGTTTAAAACTTTAAAACGAAAGCCTGTGCTTAAATATGTTAAATACTTCTGCTCACAGGGTCTCTCTGCGTCATTTTGGAAATGAACAACATTACACATTAACCAGCTCTTTAATACTAAACAAGGTTGATGTACTCACCCATCCTCCAGTCCATTCTTAAAGTTCCCGCTGTAGGTACGTCCATCTGGCCACTTCATGGTACCTCTGTTAAGGCAAATATATTTTACTATCCAACTATTTGCACAGAGCCAGTGTTAACACTCGGTGGCCATTTAATTAGCTACTACCAGGTAGAATCAATTCAGCCTTCATTCTGGATTCAACAATACTGGAAATTGTCTGTTCACAGTTCACTCTGGCTTCACTCACTCCCTGCACATGTTTTGATTGGTCATTCATTTATTTGGGTACTAGTCAGGTCTCTACTGATTTACTACAAGTACTACAGGTATTAGCTGGGAACATTTTCAATATTCTTCCTCATGGTGCATTCAAGGACACTCCAGTATCCAAGAGTTTATAGTGGGCTGCAAAAAACAATGAACACACTGCCAACATTATTCAGTACACACTGTAGCTGCAGAGACGGAGATGAAATGCTCGCTAACCTGCCATGAACCCGTCCTGCCAGCCAGCCCCCAGTGTACTGGGCGTCTTTAAACCGTCCCTCTCCGGAGAACGTGTAGGAGGCCTTGCGAGACATTGCCGTCATCCCCGGCGACGACCCCTGACCTCCACCGCCCAACACCTGATCCACCGCCTGGTTAAGAGATCGCAGCCACTTGTTCTGGAGAAAGGAAACAATAAAATAGGCAGAATATGAGCAGAGAATTCTGAATGAAAGATGACAACAAAATAATCATAAATATTCTGAGGATATTTCAGTGCCTCCTGACTAAACTCAACTAATAAAAAGGGACACATTCTGCTTTTGGAGACATGCGAGGTGTCTCTGTGATCGGCCATTGTTGAAACCCCTTACAACTAGATGTCCTGATACTGTTATTGCTCCCATAATTATGTGTTCTACCTCGTCCAGCCTGTTTCTTAGTGTCAGCTAACGGTAGTTGTATTTAATGCTTGCAGCTGATGGCCAAAACAAGACATAAAAAGCTTTGCTTAAAAAGATGTGCTACTCTTTATTTTTCAGTAATAATGCTGAACCATTTATAATGCCTAGACTAATCATTTATTCACAAATCGTATCCCTATTGATGTTGAAGCTTAATTTTTTTAACAATATTGATTTTTTTTTGTTGATAAATTTGCAGTATACTATATATATTTATATAGTATTTGCTATGACAAATTTTCAATGACAACCAAGCTGCAATAAGCAGTTAATAAGTGTATAAATCATAAATTTACCTTCTCTTGTGGTGTCGAGGCCACCAGGGTGAAACTCTCCTCTGGACATGTAATTTTGATGGCATAGCTGAAGAAACACAAAACAAGGACAGTAATAAACTTGATCTATATAAAATGTTTTAACAGAAATGATGCAGAAAATGTAAAAACCCACTTTTTCTGCTGCTTTTGGAAAAAAAGAAAAAATAAAAATCATACAAAATGGGATTCAGATTAAAGTTTTAAGCAGGTCAGTATCTGCGCTTAGACTTGACCTGTCTCAGGTACAACTAAGACCCACTGCACTGTCAGCGAGATGTTCCAGCTATCGTATGAAAATGAGTAAGGTATGAGCCAACCACCTTGGCTGAATGTTCACCAGTGCTCAAGCGCCTTAAAGTGCAGTTCACTAGATGCTAAATCCAAAGAATTGAGTCAATATAAAGTGCACGAAGAGAACAAATTTCACTTCCTTTCACCACTTGGATTTTATGGTTTAAAGAGGTTTTAAAGGTTTACTTTAGTCATAGTTTGCATTTTTTTAATACAACAAACTCACAGTCCGCTGCTGTCATCAGTAACTGGTTTCACCCACAGACAGGTCAGAGGATAGACGTGAAATGTGGAGAACTGCAGAGAGAGAGACAGAGCGGCGGTATTTAATCACCATCTTTCTGCATAAGTGGGACACTGATACTTCTCACATTAGGTGTCATCACACTATCAGAGATTACCAAATCCAATGTTTTCAGAAATGACCAAATCCAGATCATGTGTGTGTGAGTGAGCGACGAACAGATCGGCATTATGTACATGTCTCAATGTAGTTTTTAATTTTCTGGTGAATCAGGGAAGTTAAACAAAAGATCTCCAGTGTAATCTCAGTATGTGTGTGTGAAAAATGTTGGTTCCTGATTTTATTAAAGTCTCTTACTGTATTTAGTATCGTTTCGTCAATTTAGTTTTGATATGATTTGTTAGATATTTCACTTATGTTCCACACCACTTCTTTTTCATTATTTAAGCCCATGAAACTAAACCAGAACACACCAGACAAACACTGCTAACCAAACTTAAATATTTCCCACAGCATGCCTTAGGATTTTCGATTGATTCACTTATCTTAAGTTCACAATACACTGGACTGAACTAAAAGCAAGGCAGCCCAGAAGGTAGAAGTGCAAAGTATGTGTGATTTATTAATAATGCACAAAAACATGCAAAATCTGCGATATGCTCCTTCCAGTTAAATTTTGTCCAGTTTAACATAACAAAGTCTAACTATTACATTTACAAGGCGAGATGAGTTCACATGTGTAACGCGGATTAACTGTATGTCAGCGTTCTCATACACAACACAGGACATTAACCAGAAACCACAGATAAACACAGTTTCACCACAATCTACTGTTTATTAACACACCACCCTGCATCTGACGGAGAGGAAAACAAACTGTGATTTAGGGTTCAAACTGTTTTACACTATAACAAACACAAAGCTAAAATGTAGTGGTGAGTTACATCCTTTCACTAGCATCTTTAGGGGCTATGAGCTACTGCAACTGTGACTTCTTGTGTTTTCACCACTTATTAATAGGGGTGTGACGAGACACTTAACCCACGAGACGAGATCTGAGATTGGATTCACGAGATCGAGGCAAGACGAGATTTATCTGAGCATTAAACACTTTAATTCCTGAATTCTGATGATTATTTAAGCACCAGTTATGGTGATTTTTCTATCTAAAGAGAAATTCAGGTGGCAGGTGCTAACTATAAAAGAATATAAGTCAGTGCAGCTCTCAGTGATTCTGTGCTGCTATCAGATCTGTTTCTCCGTAGATCAACTTTTGATGAGTCATGATTTAGTGTTCCCTCTTCTTTGTGTCTTTGTTGGGAAAGTAACCTTGTTAAATGTGATTGTGTCACATTTTCCCAGAATGATACATTATTTAATTTTAATTTGGTAATAATCTCCTGGACTTTAATAACTCCTGTGTTTCATCAGATTTTGCTCATGGTCAAAAACTTTTTGCACATTCAGAATCTCTCCCACATATCTTTCAAAAATCTTATTACTACTAGACTAACGTCATCATTTAATAAGTCTACTGCCCTTTACTCTGCTGTGCGTTAGTTATTGATCCGCTGGTAGTAACGTTTCCCCTTCAGAACGTTTGACCGACGCAGTTTGGGACTGCCTGTTGCTTGTGAAACCGAAAGAAACTGAAACATTTCTGATCAGGCAATCTCACCATAAATCCACATACATGTTAACTTCAACAGC
>NW_024041827.1:0-22337 GCF_014851395.1 Micropterus salmoides | reverse complement strand
ATATTATGTTCGTCATTTAATGGTGGAAACTGACCATGCTTTTGCATTTGCTGTAGCGTGGCCTCCATATAAACACTGAGCAAAGAATTGCATTTGTCTTGATCCAACCCCCAAGCACTTGTACTTTGGGGAGTAGTTTCACATTTGAACTGAGGTGGGTATTTAAAGCACTTCCATAAATTTGGGGACTTTTATTCCCAAGTCAAGCTCCAATAACACTGGATCATACATCTCCCACAATGCAACATGATAGTATTTTTGTTAGGCCCTATCTGTCTGGTAAAAGCCAGTTCTTATAAGCTACACAATCTAATTTTGTAACATAGGCTTTGGTTACAATACTGTAGTTTCCAACCCATGTTGAGATAACTTGATGCTATCAGGCCTTATGTGTAGAATCATTGAACTTCCCTATTAAGAAACAAATGTCAAGTGAAGTAAACTTATTACGTATTAATGCATTGTATTGTACTGCACTGTATCAGAGCAAACTAAGAGTGGAACGTAGGAAATCTGGCATGGTTTTAAGCAGAGATCTAAAATTCACACGATGATTTAAATGTTTTCATAAAACTGAGATTTATAGCATTTGTTCTAACTGCATAGCAGTGAAACATTTTTAAAGATCTTTTTTTAAGAGCTGAAGTGTTGTACTCTCTCCACCTTTCCTCCATCCTACAAATGGTCTCTTTTATCTTTCTTCAGGCCTTCTTCCCGTCTCTTTTCTCCATGCTCTGAATGTTCAGTAAAGCGAGAACTCAACAAATCATACCTCAGCAGTGTCCACGCTCTGTAAATCAGTCTTTCCATTACTGGACACTGATATCAACTGATACCTGGATTGACAGACTGGCTCTATAGGCTAGTGTTTCTTTTGTGTGTGTATGTGTGTGTAGACCAGTGCAGGTCTCTGACCTCTTCACATATTCAAAGAGGCAAAACCAGCAACTGAAACCATCAAACCATTTAGATGAAAAAACTGGCAAGAAGTAAGTGTTTGAGGAACTGAAAGAAATCGCTAAATTTCCTAAATGATGTCTCACTGGCATATATATTGGATGATGATATCCTGGGCCACTGCATCAATTCTCATCTTCAATTGAATGATATTCAATAATGAATACTGAATGAAAGTATGAAAATCTGGAATGAAATCTGACGTCATTAAGGCACTGGCGCCATCTTGTGTTTTCAATGGTAATCCGTCTGGATGTAATAAGTGTCACACTATGAGCGAATCAACAAGTAATCTAGTGTCAGCCATTTGGAGCAATAAAGAGATTACAAACACACTAGCATGTACGAGCCAAATACTGGGAACCATATCCATCCATAGCGTTATCCTGATGAAGTAATTTATTCTCTTTCATTGTGGAAGACCGAGTGCAGGAAACCTCCCAGGCCAAGCACTTCCCGTTTATCAGGCAAAAAGAAACAAGCCTTCAACCTCACAGGTGCCCCCCACAACAGCTTTAAGTTAATTCAGATCCGAACTAATCTTTTAAACACCAAAGCCACACAAAAATCTTTAAAAAGCTTAAACGCAATAACCTGGCAGCGCGGTAACATTAAAATTACTGTTCAATGACGGCTTCTCAACCCTGGTGTAGATGCTTCCTTGACACCTCTTTCAAACCATCCATCTTCTCTGTCTAAAATGTGCACCTGGTGGTCCTCAAACGAGTGTCCTCTGTCCTTCAGATGTAAGTAGACTGCAGAGTCTTGACCTGAGGAGTTGGCCCTTCTGTGTTGAGCCATGCGTTTGTGTAGTGGTTGTTTAGTCTCCCCAATATACAGGTCTGTGCATTCCTCACTGCATTGGACCGCATACACTAGATAGCTTTCTTGTGTTTGGGTGTGCGGTCTTTGGGGTGTACCAGCATCTGTCTTAGTGTGTTCTTGGGTTTAATAAACACAGGGATGTTGTGTTTGTTGAAAATCCTCCTGAGTTTCTCTGATACTCCAGACACGTATGGAATCACAATGTTGTTGCGTTTGACCTTCTTTCCTCCTCCCCTGTAGTTTTGTCCTACTTGGATCTTGTGGCTGTTTTCACAAAGGTCCATTTAGGGTATCCACAGGCTGTAAGTGCCCCCTTCAGGTGGTTCTGTTCCTTCTCTCTGGCTTGGGCGCTTGTTGGTATGTTTTCTGCTCTGTGGTGCAGTGTTCTCATGACCCCTAGCTTGTGCTCCAGTGGGTGGTGGGAATCGAACAGTAGGTATTGGTCTGTGTGTGTGGGTTTTCTGTAAACACCAATCTGCAGGCTCCTGTCCTCTTCAATGTGTACAGCGCAGTCCAGGAAGGCCAAACTGTTGTTGTGAACATCTTCTCGTGTGAACTTGATGTTACTGTCCACAGAGTTGATGTGTTCTGTGAAGGCTTGCACTTCCTGACTTTTAATTTTGACCCAGGTGTCGTCCACATATCTGTACCAGTGGCTCGGTGCTGTTCCTCTGAAGGAGTTGAGGGCTTTATTCTCCACTTCTTCCATGTAGATGTTTGCCAGACAGAGGTCGAGTAATTTGCAGATTTGGTCAGGGCTGAGGCTAGTTCTGTTGTCCAGGGTGTTGTCTTGTGTTAGCCGTTTCCTAACGGTTTCTACTGCCTCTATGGTGGGGATGCAGGTGAATAAAGAAGTCACGTCATAGGATACCATGGTTTCATCCAGCCACAAGATCCAAGAAGGATAAAACTACAGGGGAGGAGGAAAAGAAGGTCAAACGCAACAACATTGTGATTCCATATGTGTCTGGAGTATCAGAGAAACTCAGGAGGATTTTCAACAAACACAACATCCCTGTGTTTTTTAAACCCAAGAACACACTAAGACAGATGCTGGTACACCCCAAAGACCGCACACCCAAACACAAGAAAAGCAATCTAGTGTATGCGGTCCAATGCAGTGAGGAATGCACAGACCTGTATATTGGGGAGACTAAACAACCACTACACAAACGCATGGCTCAACACAGAAGGGCCAACTCCTCAGGTCAAGACTCTGCAGTCTACTTACATCTGAAGGACAGAGGACACTCGTTTGAGGACCACCAGGTGCACATTTTAGACAGAGAAGATGGATGGTTTGAAAGAGGTGTCAAGGAAGCCATCTACACCCGGGTTGAGAAGCCGTCATTGAACAGGGGAGGGGGTCTACGCCACCACTTATCCCCCACTTACAATGCTGTCCTTTCATCACTTCCCAGGAAACTCAACAAACGTAACCTATTGGCCTCAGGTGAAGATACCAACGATGGTCGTTCAGTCTTGGCCACAGGTAGTCTTAACGACTGTAACGACTGTCGTCACAGCAACAAGGAACACTAACGAACCAGCGGTATCGATGACCCGGGCCAACGACCCCACTGAGGTTAAATAGCTGAGTTTCCCTGCCAGTCAGTCAGAACTGAAGAAGTCCTTTGGATGAGGGACGAAACGTCTTCCAGTATCCTCAAACAAGTCCAGTTGCCCTTGATTTTAACCTTCGTTGGATAACTATGACCTGGATGACTGAGAATCTTCATAGACATTAAAATTATTTTTGTCAATGGAGTTTGGTGGCTTTGAAGAGAGCAAAATAACAGCTATTTCTGGTCAAACACAGGATCTTACTCTTTAATCAACAATTCAAATGCATTCAGTGTCGGTGTCCTGAGCCTTTTTGGGTGGACAGACGAAGATTGTAGATAGGGGCTGTTGTGGGGGGCACCTGTGAGGTTAAAGGCATATTTTCGTTTGCCTGATAAACGGGAACTGCCTGGCCAGGGAGGTAACCTGCATTTTGTCTTCCATGATGAAAGAGAATAAATTTCTTAATCAGGAGAACGGTACTGGACATGGTTTCCAGTATTTTGGCTCGTACATGCATTCGCCAGTGTGTTTATAATCTCTTCATTGTCAAAATTGCTGACACTGGACACTTTCTTGCTGATTCTCTCATTGTCACAGTATCACACTTCACACCAAAAACACAAGATGGCGCCAATATGGTAATGACGTCAGATTTCATTCCTTATATTCAGACTTTCATTCCATATATTCAGACTTTGATTCTGTATATTCAGACTTTCATTCCTTATATTCAGACTATATTCATATATTCAGACTTTGATTCTGTATATTCAGACTTTCATTCAATATATTCAGACTTTGATTCTGTATATTCAGACTTTCATTCAATATATTCAGACTTTGATTCTGTATATTCAGACTTCCATTCAGTATATTCAGACTTTCATTCAATATATTCAGACTTTGATTCTGTATATTCAGACTTCCATTCAGTATATTCAGACTTTCATTCCATATATTCAGACTTTCATTCCATATATTCAGACTTTGATTCTGTATATTCAGACTTTCATTCCTTATATTCAGACTATATATTCAATATATTCAGACTTTGATTCTGTATATTCAGACTTCCATTCAGTATATTCAGACTTTCATTCCATATATTCAGACTTTCATTCCATATCTCAGACTTTCATTCCATATATTCAGACTTTGATTCTGTATATTCAGACTTTCATTCAATATATTCAGACTTTGATTCTGTATATTCAGACTTTCATTCCATATATTCAGACTTCCATTCAGTATATTCAGACTTTCATTCAATATATTCAGACTTTGATTCTGTATATTCAGACTTCCATTCAGTATATTCAGACTTTCATTCCATATATTCAGACTTTCATTCCATATATTCAGACTTCCATTCAGTATATTCAGACTTTCATTCCATAAATGCAGACTTCATTCCGGATTCGACTGTCAATCTCACAGTCGAAGCTTATATGGCGTGAGGCAAAAGAGAGAGAGACAGAAAAGGGTCTTCAAAAAGCCTCAGTTTAGCTGGAAATTTACAGTGTAAGTTGAATGAAGATTAAAGCGGAGCTACTGTGTGTATACACACACACACGTGTATATATATATACACACACACAAATTTTTTGTTGTTTTTTGTAGATTTTAGGAAATAGTACTCGAACAAGATACATTTAGTGCTAGTGGGTATTTCTGGCAGCAGGACAGTATATGAGTCAAAATAAACTGGAGTGTGAGTGTTCATGGTTATGAAGAAACATGTTACTAAGTGTAACGTTGTGGCTACCTGATGTGTTTTTAACACTAGAACCGCCGACAGGTCAAATTTACTCGCGGCTGTTTTTTGATTGTATGTAACTTTTAACTCAACATAATATTCTGCCAGATTTCAAAAATGGACATTTATACCTAAATGCGCCAGCGGTTAAAATTGATCCCTATAGAGAATACAGTCATTTTCGTGCTGTTCATTTTACGCTTTTAGATAAACATTCTATGTTGCTATTGGCAATGCCTTTACATTTGCTCAGCGCAGTGAGTGAAGGAGAGTCTGACGGTGGGGGCTGAGCGATGTGTCCTGGGTTGATCTTGCATCTGACGAGCCATTATCTGACAGCGATCCACTTGCATGAAGTGAACATGCATAAAAGCTAAAAGCTGCTGCTTATAGCTTTTGTGTAGGCTATATGATCATCAAAACTAATGCTGCAGTAGCCTAGTTTTTCCCTGTGATAGAGGTGTGTTTTGCTGTCCCTTCAAGAGAGTGTGTGGCTTTTGTAGCTATGTGTAATTCTCTGGATACCAATGGAGTCCGAAAAATCAAGCAGAACAGTAAGAACTAGCCTACATTATTGGCGATTATTATTACCGCCTATAAAACACTACAATAGTCAGTCGTTATTCTAAATTAGATTAAATTCAAGTTGTGTTTAGAATATAACTAGGCTATAACATCTACAACAGCGGTGAGTGGATGACATCAAAAGAGTCACTGCGTGTGGACGTGCCCTTCACAGATGCAGAGCAAAGGCTCATGCCCTGTGTGGTGAAAGCATAATGAATAGAACAGAATAAAACATTCTGTAAATGCCTGAAAATATAGGGATGGTGTTTATAGGAAATGCACAGCCAAGGTGCTGAATGTTTGCAAAAGTGTGTTGGAGCAACATGTAAGAGAAATAATCACAAAATCACTGCATTTTTATAGCGGGTAAATTGAACCCACTATGGCGGTATACAACGAACCCTGGCGGTTCTAGTGTTAATAATAGTTATAGGGCAACAATGGCGCTTTATAGCCGAGGAGAATAAGGTATGTTAAGGTAGTAAAATTAATTTCTTGTTCTTTTATCTTTTCGTTGGATCTGTTGACCACCCTTAACCATTATAGTACAGTAATGAAAATTTGCTAAAAGGCAGCAATTTATAGGGATGTCTCAGATCTGTTCCACAATTATACATTAAAAGAGCGATTGCAGGAAAAATTTGTTTTGCACTCAGCATACAACAATGTTTCCATACCGCATGGTTTAACAAGAGCAGAAATGGGGAAGCAGCATAAATATTAGGGGAGACCGGGTCTGGTCAAACATAGGGAGAGTTGTAACAACACCAATTCTACCAATTAGAGATAAGATAGGAGTTAAGTGATCATTTCAGTATTTACCTACTTCCACCCTGATCAGGCATGGTGGTTATCAAGTTTGGAAACAGCTACATTCAGAATATATAGAGAATAAACTGATTTTCAGGTAAGAAAGTACATTTTTTGTCTATATTTTCTTTAGTATCTATACTATTGCAGATAAAATTGCATGACTTATATTAGATTGAAATGTAGTTTCTTAGGCAACATGTGATGATTTTTTCCTTTCTAATTTCAAACCATTATGCTAATACAGTTAGCTAAACATTGGCTGACAGGGGTGTCACTTTAAAAAGTGTCACAACCTTCCCCTATACATACAACGAGGGACTTTCTTGATTTTAATGTTTTACAGAGTTTTCTTTACAGTCTGGGCCCACCAAGGCTGCACTCCGGGGTTACCAGCATTCATTTGTCAGCACTGTGACCAGTACTTCCCATTCACATGTTGTTCACTTATTGCCGTCTGTATCGGCGATCTTTTCCATACTCCGTCTCCGCCGGTGGAGAGGGCAGAGAAGCTTGTGAGAATTGCCGGTGTGCAAGAGAAAGTCTCGGTATGCCAAAGAGTTAAATAAAGAAGTGCTGGTACTGCGTACTGGTGAATACCAGCCCACTTCAAGCACTGACTGTGACTCTGATTAAGAATATACACCCATTGACACAGACACACACCTCTTTTTTGTTTGACCTAAGGATGTACAAAGATGTTCTTTAATTAAGTACACTGTAGAAGTATTAAGTATACTGTTAAGTGTATTCTATAGATAAATGTACATACACATACTGTACATACTTTTGTCTTATTGTTACAACCTACAAGCATGTCTTACAACCTAACACAGTTCTGTGGTGGGTTGTAACAAGGGAACACAATGCATTTTACATCAACTCATGAGGTCTGTGATATTCTTGTTGAAGATTGAATTGGTGCCATTTGTAGTGAAGAAATGTGAGTACTCTCTATAAACATTTGTGAACTCAGCGAGTTACAGTTGCTGAAGCAAAAAGTGCTACAACCATTACACAGATTTTGTATCAATGTCTTGAAACAGTGATGTGAAAATACAAGTTGGAATGTGTTTTTTTGTGAAGAGCACATTTGTAGAAATTGTAATTTGTAAAACAGCGAGGCAGTATTGTCGCAATTCTGAAAAAAACAAATGCAAAACAATCAAATATAGATTCAGTGACTCATTGTCTGGGTATTCACAATGATATTGACATTGCCCCATACATGGCCATCTAGAGTCCTTTTGAGGCATCTGACATAATGAAGAACCCACTGTATGTGACTGGATTTAGAAAAAGGCCTTAAACAGCATTTTGCACTGAATAGACTGCGCTGCCAAAGGCAAAGCAGAAAATAAAGAAATTACAACAGACCAGATGAAACAGAAATATGAATAATTATATCCTAGTCATTAAAAGAAAAAAAGGCTTTGGCATTGTTTCTTAGAGACACTGAATTAGTTCCTCTCTCTCTTCCTGTCTCCACCCCTGTCTCTTTGTCATATCTGTCTGCTGGCGTGAGCTTAAAGTAGAAAAGTGTCTAATAGTGAGGTGTCACACATTCATGGGGATGAGAGGACAGGACCCTCCTGCAGTGCTTATTAGCTGTAATGCATTCCTCTCCTCTGTTTTGATCACTGTGGGAGACCATGTTATGCTTCCTGCCGTCTCATTTGTTTCATGTCTAAAATTCTCTCTCTCTATTATCTGTCTTTCAGTCCCTTTCTATCTCAGACAGATGATAAAGGGAGAAAATTTTAGGCAGTCTGTCTACAACTTTCATCCAGACTGAAATATTTCAAAAACTATTGAAGGAACTGACATGCAATTTGGTACAGATGGTAGTAAAGAATGGCATGACAGGGTATGATATTGTGGTGTGTGGTTGTTATATTTCAATGTATTAAATGTATATTTTCATGTATTAAACAACTACAGAATTATGCATATAAACACTATGTTCTATTATAGATCAAAGAGTACAAAGAGTACATGTTATACTACATTACCATCTCGGTGGACTGCTGTCTCAGCTACAGTGCAATTCATGAGTAAACCTTGCTGTCCCAGTAGTTATTTTGTGAAACAGGTATCAGTTGTGGCACACTGTGACTCACTGAGGACTTTATAGCGTAGCAACTAATTGCATTGCAGGAAAATCTTTCGCAAGTGGAAAGAAGTACCAAAATTAGCACAAATACCATTTTTCCAAGTTGGCGCCATTTCCGCCAATTTCTGAAATACTATTTTGGGGGCAGCTTTGTCTAGAGTTGTCCAATATCAATGATCAATCAAACCATATATTTTTGACCACAGAAAAGCTACATTTCTAACATTGGAGAGACTAACAAGATTCCTTCAACCATATTTCAGCCATTAAAGGTTCAGTGCAAAGTTTTAGTGACATCTAGTGGTGAGGGTTGCAAATTGCACCCCCCATCAACTATCCAAGCAATTCGTATAACTACGGTGCCTGAGACAGGACAAAGATGTCATCTATGAGATAGCAGAGAGTTGCCAGTCAAGAAATCAGGTTTCTTTAGATAGATATATTAAGAAATTATATTTACTTATTTATAATAGGACAATGTAAGCTCAATGTTTCTGCACCACAGTCCATTATAAACCACATAATACATGAAGTTTATGAAGGCATTGTCAGGATAAGATCAAGGCTCTCACTTTGCTTAATTAGACAAGCCTGCAAATCTTACCAAACTGTCTTTTTTAATAAAAACAAAAAGTAGTACGGACAGCCATAATTTCAGCTTGTGGTAAAACGTTTCTGATGGGCATTTAGCATGTGAAAGTACAAATTACAACTGGCGACCTGTCCAGGGTGTACCCCGCCTTTCGCCCAGTGTAAGCTGGGATTGGCTCCAGCCCCCCACAACCCTGTACGCAGGATATGCGGTTGACGATGGGAAAAAAAACTGGTTTTTTTATGTAAATTCGATGGCCACTTGATAGGCACACGGTCTTGTTATATATCACCATTAGCAGTAAAAATAAATACATGTTTTCCACCAGGGCAGTAAAATGTGAAGTTTAGCTGCTGATCTGAGCTTCACTGCTGTTACCGTTTTATTGCCAATAATATTCATCATCTATTTGTCTCAGGAAGGTAAGGGCACATTTCTGTCCATATAACAAAGCCATAACAGAGCTCTCCTACAGATGACCCTGGGTACTGCAATGGATATTCTTTCAACTCATGAGAGGCAATTTTGCTACCGCCACCTGCTGGTGTAGCTAATAAAATGCTCTCCCATTTACAGATCTCTGTTTACAGATCTCAAATGCGTAAAAAGGAAGTCACAAATGTAGTATATGTCACACTGCCTGTCTGATCGGCCCGGTTTAGTTTAGGTCTCTGTGAGTTTTGTTTTTTGGTCTGTTCTGTATCTGTTATTTAGTATGTGTTTTGAGTTCCAGTCTGATTCTTGCCTTGTGTTTTGAAACTTGTTAGTATCTGTCTGTTTTCCCCTGCCGTCTCTCTGCCTGCCTGTCTGCTGTCTTTATTAGTATCACCTGTTTGTGCTCCCGCCCTCCTCGTTAGCCAGTGCTTAAATGTGTGTGACTTCTGTTCAGCTGTTGCTGGTTCGCTGTATGTTCATCCACTGCCGTGTGTCTTGCTTGCCTCTGCAACCTTGTTTGTTGGATTATCCTTTTGTTCTGTCTTCCCCTGGATCATTTGTTATGGACTGTGGTTTTTGCTGCTCTGTGGACAACCTTAGTTTGGACTCTGTTGTAAGTTTAGTTCCTTTTGAGTTTAATAAATTCTAAGAGACTGTATCTATCCCGCCTGCTTGTTCTGCGTTTGGGTCCTATACCTGTTCATGCCCGCACACATGACAAAGTGTGACAGTATGACCTGCAAACTGAAAGGAAATGATCTGCAAATGTGCAAAAACTGTTTTGTGTGTAAGATCCACAAATGTGTAAATAACATTTTGTATGTGAAATTAAAATGTGTGTACAGAGTAAATTGTACATATTTGCAAATTGCACTGTATTTTTGGGGATATGACTTTACACATCACAAATTTTAAAATACATATTTGTAGATAGTGAAATATTTGTGCATCATAGTACACATTTGTGGATTGTTTTCTGTGGGTTACAAATATTAAAGTCCAATAAAATCTTCCATATCTGCTCTGTGCTGACTGACGCGGCATCAGCGTCTGCATAGCGGAGCAGAAAGCTATCTGGGACGCACTGCGGCCACGTTTGGTCAATTTACAGTATAAGCATTGACTAGAATGGCCATGATTAGCTCCGGCAACCGCGGCACAGCTGGTGTCAGTGGACCATGCAGGTTACGTATGGGCCATGCACAGCCGATACGTAGTATGTGTAGGTAGGTTAGATCACGCAGGAAAGGGGAATAACAGCATGCTCGTCATACGTATAATAAAACATTGTTCATGAGTCCTGCACCTCGAGCCTGAGTCAAGTTGGAAGTTACTCTGTGGTCGACTCAAGTGTGACTCGAGTCCGAGTATCAAACTCGAGTCCCCATCTCTAATAGACACAAGCCTTTGGTGTGGTGTGGGAGACCAGGGTTGGAGTTCGCACTGCTGTCAGAGCAAGACTCTTAACCCCTAGTTGCTCCAGACGCGTGCAACTCTGACATGTTGCAATTGTAAGTGGCTTTGGTTATAAGGCGTCAGCAAATTGTAATGTAATGTAACTCATCTCGCCCTATTGCAGAGAGTTGCGAATAACTGTAAGTGTGGTCAGTTACCGTGGAAGAAGCAAATGTCTTGCTTGCACAGCACTGTGTAGCTGCTGATGTGAAGATTATGCTCCATTTCAACTCAGAACATAGGTCACTTGATTTAAACATGTACATTTACTCTAACTGGCACGTTAGCCTCTGCCATCAGTGTACAAATTTGTGGGAATTGGTGAATGTGATGTAGTTGCCATTTACCATAATATCAATAGGATGACAAGAATCATACCAAAAACTTAGGGATTAGTGAATGTAATATCCCTTTATTAGTTATTGAGTTCCTTGAACCTTGTTGGCATTAATTCAAAAAAGAAGAAAATATTTAGTCAGAGGGCCAGAGTGTAATATATCCACGTTTAATAGAAATGAGTCAGGGAATTTTGAAAAAAAAAAAAAAAGTCTTAGATACAATGCTGCCTTATAGGTGGGAAATTTTCACCACGTTGGCAGACGTTTTTCTGTTGGTAAAAGGTTTTCTCAAAGCTGATAACCAAAAACGTATATGGGTGTGTCTATTTATATTTTGGAATGTGGCATGTTGTAGATGATTCTGGATTTGAGCAACAGCTTAATTTAGTTCAGAACAAGTTGTTAATTGATCACATCATTTGGCAACTTAGCAGTGTTAATTATCAGGCTTAGAATTCAATTTGTTGGCAAGCTTCAACACACTTGAACTCTGTTCCAGAATAAATGAATCATTACAATAAAAAATAACTCTTCTTGTGTGTGTAGGAATCACAACTGCAAACTTGCTCATAGAAAAGTAAATACAGATCTGAAATCAGAAAGACTAGAAATGTACTTGTAAGTTTAAAGACACAAATGACCCTTCAGGTGAAACATTTGTAATTGATGCTAAAATTGCATAAGCTTATTAAAGTAGGCTACTTTTCCTCTATTTTTATACATTTTTATTCATTCAACTCTTTTGACTGTGTTACCTTTGAAAAAGATTGAAGAGTCACTATTTATAACATTCCTTTATTTTCAGCTTTGCCTCTGGCAGCTCTGTCTATTCAGTGCAAAATGCTGTTTAAGGCCTTTTACCAGTAGGGTTTGTCCACGACTCCTAAAACCACACATATGACTTACGTCACATGACATTAAACACGTGGTTACTGTTGTGAAGCGGTTGCTGTTTTGTTAGGTTTAGGCAACAAAACCTACTTGGTTAGTTTTAAAAACTTTCTCCTTTGCTACCGTTGCTCGACAAATAGAGGTTGCTGCCAAAATAAGCCGCCATAATAAATGTAAATATGGGTCGTAATAATGTGCTGCACAAATGACCCACATTGTTACGGCTGGAACCTACCTACCTTTCAGGGGTTCAGGCTATAAACAATACAGCAACACAACTCAAAATATGTTTGTGTGACCAACTTCTTATCTGTCTGGAGTCCAGAACTAAACAACTGATTGCTGAATGAAACAATTATAAATGAACTAAATTTGTATGGCATGACATGAATTCAACTGCTTGAAACTGAATGTGACATTTTCCCTACTTTTAATTACATTTCAAGCTTTAAGACATTTCACTTGGATCACTATTAGTAGCTTGGAGGGGGCATTTCTTTTATATTAAAATATTTTAAAAAATCTGTATTTATCCAGAGGAGTACCAATTTTGCTCTGTCCCTCAACTACACCAATTGGAATAAAGCATTCATCAGTCAGACAGCAGGCTTTGGGAGAAGAAGTACAGATGGCACTGTACTGGTAGAGTATTTTCTTTTCCTGCCAAATAATACAGTATATAGTAGGGTAGTAATACATTCATTGTTGACATTAAATAGAGTGTAAATAATAAAGTGTTTTACTTGCCCTTTACAAAGCTAAATCTAAAGTCAATTCCTGAGCTGCAGCAACCCACTGCACCTGAAGTACAGCTGTTTCCTGTTTCCAAGATGTAGCAATCTACTGAGCCTGAGCTGCAGCAGTCACCAGATCCTTCTTAGCTGCACCAACAATCTCCTGTTCCTGCTGAGGCGTATGGGTCTGCTGATCCTTCTAGGCTGTGGAAGTCTCCCGACACTGCTGAGTTGCTGAAGCAGCCCTCTGATCATGCCGAGCTGCAGCAGTCACTTGTTTCTGTGCTTTAGCAGCCTTCTTATGCCCTGGCACCTCCGGCTTACCTGCCTGTCTTCCAGCTGTGCACTCCAGCCACCGGGAACCAGCTCTGCACTCCAGCTGCCCAACCCCAAGGCCATCCGCCTTAGGTCTCCTGCTCCACCTAGGCCGTCCACCTGCCCAGGCCCCAGGCTGTCTGTCTTAGGTCTTGTGTTCCTCCCAGCACCCAGTCCATTCACCCAAAATCAGCTGCTCTGCCCAGCCCTCAGTCCGTCCACCTGAGGTCTTCTGCACCACCCCTGTTCTTCAGTTCTCCGGCCACTTGCTCCTTCTGTCATAAGCCCTGCAGTTACCTGGCCTACTCCCCCAACTCCTCACCTGCAACTCATTCCGTTCCTTAGCCAGTTCATCTCAGCTGCCATATGCCTCAATGCCTTGTTGGTTTTTTTTCTACATCCCTGCGTACCTGCCTGAAAGCTAATTTAAGCTGCAATAAATCCTTGATCCGCACCATGTCTCCCTTTTTTGTCTGTGTTTGGGTCCAATCCTTGTTGTCCAGCCTGTTGCCCACCTTGACATTATAAGCCATTAGGCTCTGGATCCGGGTTGTATTTTGTCTTACTGGAACCTAAAAGAACCTGTATTTTATAAATATCTGCCAAAATACCCAAGGGTTACATTGTTTCACACAATGACTGAATATATCCTTCACTCTAGGGAGATGATGAAGACGATGTTGATGCTCAGGAAAACAGCACACCTAAACGTCTAGCCATACCAATTCAAATGATTTAGCTTATTTTGTTAACTACACATTTTGTAGAAAAATATGAATTATATATTACTTAAAGTAGCATACTGTATAGAAAACAATATTCTGGCATCAGTTCAGAAGCTCAGTATGCAACCCTATTCGTTACAGTAATTTCAGTTTTAAGATAGATGGACATTTTTTTCAGATTACAAAAAGCTGTAGACTCTTCCTTGAATGCAAATGGCCTAAACACTTTTATCTTTGAATTTACTTGAAGTTAGTCAGATATCAGATCTGAATCAGAATCAGAAATACTTTATTGATCCCCGAGGGGAAATTACCATAAGACCATAGCAGTTACCATTAAGGAATATTACGAGAAGACAATGACACTAATAAACATAATTTAGAGGAAGTCTGAAAAATGTTTTCCATATGTGAACCTGCAGAAGCCATGTTAAAATATGTGTGTGCGCATGTTCATGTATGTGTGTGCCCCACGATAAGCACTTTGATCAACAGTACTCTCTGAGTTTTTTTACAAGCTAACAAGCTCATTGCCAACATGTTTTAGCACAGAATCGACAGTTCCAGTTCCAGTCAAAAAAAATGTCACTCACTAAAAAAAAAAAAAGTGGTGGAAGCCAACTGTTGCTTCTCTATGGGCCGGCAACATTGTTGTTTTAATAGACTTTGATTGTGTTTTGATATTCCTGAGCTGCTGAATGTGGTGGATCCAGGGAATAACTAATCCTTCTCTAATGATGATGGTGTTTTAATGAAAGCTTAATGACACTCTTAACACCCTGGTGTACATACTATCAGTGTCTGCCAAAAACAGAGAAAGATGAGGAGAGAAAGAAGAAGACAGGGGGGTAGTATAAATATAAAGAGGGACATAACTATAGACATATTGGGGTGAAGAGTCCTAAAGTGCCCCCTTAAGCCTCCCAAATTCTACAGACACTACTATGAATGGCGTTGCTTTGCCTCCCATGTAGTTTAACTCTTTCTATTCATATCACAGATACTTAAGAGAGTTCAGTGCTAGCCTCATAATAAGCTAAACAGCAGGCCAAATGGTACATTATGTTTAAATAAAATTGTATGTCAATGAACCGGTTCTTGACATTTTTGACTGGGGATATCTTAAAAGACAGTTGCACACTTTTTCTGCCCGTACCTTATGAAGGGAATGTGCATCCTCATCTGTGATTGTAGACAACATAAATTTACCAAGAGCTTCAGTTTGGAAGTATGATCTATATTAAAACGACAGAAAATGCACATCAAGTAGCTGTTCACGTACACTGGGCATGCACGTGCCAGTGTAAACAAAAAAGAAAAAAGTATTACAGACGAAGAACCACACCAGAAATTTCTTTTGCATGGACCAACAATGAATTGGAACTGTTACTGAAAGTAACACAGTAGTTAAAAGCGAATGTGGCGGCGGAAAACAGTGAAACCTCTGTTTTTTTTGGCCATCCGCAAGGTGCAAACGTAGCAAAAGGTCTCCGTTTTAAAACAAAAATGTAGCAGTGTGGATGGCCCCTCAAATAAAGCAATTTGTTGAAGTAATAAAAAAAGTCACAAACAGCACTTTCAGGGAGTTTTAATTTACTTTATTTTGTGAAACATCCTGCTACTGCAAATCTGATGGAAAACATTGTTTAGGACTATATTTTCTTCAGTGCAACAGAGGGACGTATGTGTGACTGTGTATTGTAAGCGTCTTGTTTTTGAAAAGAACATTTACCCTGTTTTTTGCGGGCCTACCTGATTGCCACATTGGTGTTAATGCCAAGCAAGAAGACGGAGAGTGGAGCAGTAAGTTTTGGCTAATCTATCATTTAGATTATGCTATGTATAGATTGTGAAGAACTTCATAATGAGGTTTTAATAAGGACAATGCTCAAAAAGAGCAAACCCACCATTGGCCTGTTACAAATTTCTTTTTTCGCTGTTTAACAAATAATTATAACTCATTTTAAAAACAGAAAACAAATGACTAACATAGCCCAAAATTGTTGTAGGGGAAAACCCACCGGCTTTGTTGTACAACAAAGTTATGTCTCAGCAGCGACTGTGTATGAAACAGTTCCTGATACAGTAACTGTTCTTTTCATACACAGTCGCTTTGTGATATTTGAAATGAATACATTTCTATAACCCAAATCATACAGTGCATCTATACTTTACTTTCTGATAAATGTCACACCTATTTATTTTTCTGAACTCCTACTTTTGCTCAGTCACTCCATTCAAATGAGCCTTGTTCCACAGTCCCCAGAGCCTAACATGAAGTATTTGCTAGTTGAATTAAATGTAGTTATAAGTACTAAACTTATGAAAGAATGTCACTAATTTGCAAAACATGTTGATTCTTGCTGCAGACAGTAGCACATGTTAAAAATCTCCTACTCATAATCAGGGATTTGACACTGTTTCCAAATGTAAAAATTCAGCCAATACTAAAAGGATAACACCAAATATTAATTTACCCCATGCTCCATTACCAACTTCTTTCTTATCACCAGATAAAAACACACACTTTCATGACAACCTAAAATTTGTGCTCTCCTTCCATCATTGTAACATGCTTTATACAAATTGGCAGCATGGTCCTCAATAAGTCATAGTACTCCTATGGCCCCATGTCATTGGCAAATCCACATGGCATTCCACCAAAGAAAATGCAAAAGATTTGTGCAGATTTATTTAGCTTCCATGAGAAAATATGCTTATTGCACCAATTGCATTGAACTGAGCTCATGTCATGCCAACTTTGACTATTGTAAATACTGAATTGACTGGGCCTAACAACTGCGCTAACGATCTTTAAACTTTTAGGAATACTCCATACAACATCTATCCCTACCTATCCCCGTAAATGTATCCCCTAGAAACATCATATATACATCTTACATCTCGTACAGACTCCTGACAGATAAATTATTCAAAGAGTTCCGCAAACTATGTGCAATAAAGTCACTATCAATTAATTTGCAGCTCCTTCTTTACCAGCAAGACAACCGCTCTCTTATTATCTAATGTTTTTTCTGTTGGATTTACAGTTTTATTTAATTTCACTTATTGTTTTTACTGCTATTGTATGTTACTTTTAACTTATATTTAACTGATTTATGAATCAGTTTTGATGCATCGGTGTTGCAAGTCAAATTTCCATGCAGGACATTAAAAACTGGACTACTCAAAATAATGAAGGGGACACTTAAATTATACATCAGTAGAGCCCAGCCGATATGGGTTTTTGGGGGTCGATGCCGATATTAAAGTGTATTTCACTTTACACATTATCTGCCATAATTTCAATGTAGCACATTCACATCTAGTTCATCCCTTTACCAGCACTCTTTAATTCTAACCAAAGCTACGAGAAACCATTTCTTAACCACCATTGGTATAAAACATGCCGTCTACGTTACAGTGATCTGCTATTGAATGCATCTAATACTACATGACTGTCTACAACGATTTAATTTAACTAGAACCCGAGCCATTACAGCTCTGACTACAGTGTTTCACATCTGCAATGTACAATCTAAAAGTACAATAAAGTCTGTCAGCAGCGCATTTTTCAACCCCCAGCTACCGTAACATTAACCTGCTGTGAGCTGCTAGGAAGCCGGGAGAGTGCAGTGAAAAACGTGAGGGTTAGCGAGTCATGAATGTTTTCAGGAGAGGAGAAGAGACTTGGTCTGTTTTTATTATAATTATTTAAGTCATGTAATTAATGTGACAAAAGACAGACTCACCGCTAACACAGCCCTCGTGGTTCTACATGCTGCAGGCGAGCTGGCTCCACTACGGTAGATTGCGGTCAGCTGATTGTTTTCTTCTGTGGTTTTTGTGGTGAGGCAGTGTTAAAAGGGGAGCTGCAGCGCGCCGTCTGGTGGGCAAACTATGCAACACTGATGACATGAGTGAAGGATGTGACTCTGTTTATTTTTTAATAGTCATGTATCTGCTGTTATAAACGGCAGATGCCGATTAAATGCAATTAGCTCATATCGGCCGTCCGATAAATCGGCCAGGCTCTACACATCAGATCTCGATGAACAAAATAGTTGGAAGTTTTACATCTTTACTGTACATTGTACATTGTATAATTCGCTGATAACAAACTGATGTAACAACAGACCGTGGAAACCAAAATCACCAACTGTGTGAAGGCTTTATCCAAAAGGATATTGGATTCAGGTCTGAGGAACGTGAGGGCCAGTCAATGGCATCATTGCCTTCACACTACACTGGCCACATGAGGCCGGGCATTGTTCTGCACCACGAGGAACCCAGGGCCCATTGCAGCGTAAGGTCTGACAAGGATTTCATCCCAGTACCTAACAGCAGTTGGGGTACTTTTGGCTAACATGTGGAGGCCTGTGCAAATCTCCAAGGATATGCCTCCCCAGACCATCACTGACCCACCACCAAACCAGTCATGCTAGTTCCCCACGGCATCTCCAGACTCTTTCACGTCTGTGACGTATGTTCTCAGTGTGAACCTGAACGGTAAAGAGAACAGGGTACTAATGGCAGACTTGCCAATTCTGCTGTCCTCTGGCAATGGCAAACGAGCTGCACAGATCCCACTAGAGGACATTGGACACTCATGCCACCCTCTGACATTTACTTCAGAAACATGCACCCCAATTGCCCGCAGGAGGTCATTTTGTAGGGGTCTGGCAGTGCTCCTTCCTGTTCCTTCCTGCACAAAGGAGCTGATACCAGTCCTGCTGCTGGCTTGATACCCTTACCCTAGTGTAATGTCCATCTCGTGGTATCTCCTCTGTGCTCTTGAGACTGTGCTGTGGGTCTCACAGCAAACCTCCTTCATCCTGGAGGAGCTGCACTACCTGTGCAATCTGAATGGGCTGCAGGTACCGACTCATGTTACCAGTAGTAGCTGAGGACACCAGCAAGTTTTTGCAAAAAGACTTAGATGTAGCCTGGTTACCCTGGGGTATACATTTTACCAGGTTGCTTTTGTCATAGTTTAGGTTTACTGGGCTAATAAGTTGTCTCATTTAATTTGTTACATGGCACAGTTTATCAAAGGACCTACAAATATATGGGGACAGGGAAGATATAAAAAATCAAAATCCATCAATTTAGAGAGAAATGATCTAATGATAGAAAAGCAATTGTGTGTAAATGTGTATAATAGCAATGCTTAGAAAACTGCATTACATAGTATTAGCTCTCAGATAAAGACAATGTTAAAAAGGAAATATTTTGAGAATAAGAAAAATAAAATACTGTAAGAGCATATCTCTAAATTTGAATGAGAAAAGATAACGAGGTATGGACCCAGTCAGAAGTTATCAGATGCTAATAGCGTGATTTATTCAGACTACAGAGATGTTAATAAAGAGGTTGTGGCCCAGAATTATTTCCTCTCACCAGGAAATGAAGAAAAAGCCCCAACACACCAGAGTTACGCACAGCAGTACACATACTGTAGGCACACATAAACATACATGTGAATACACAGGTCATGCCACTCGCAATTACTTCCACTTGACATCGTTTGAATATGGAAAGCCTTAGTAGCATGCTGTACAGTGTGCAACCTCCATAGAAAAGCCAGGTTAAAGCAGAATTAGCCTGACACAATATCCATGGTAATATGGAGGAACATATATGGGAATACTGATTTAAATGTCTTTGCATTATAAATGTGCTTCAGAAATGAACTGATGCTGGTACTGTATCTGCTGACCTTTATGCTTGTGACCTAGAACTGTGAGTGAACCTATAGTATGCATGGACTGTATTTGTATGCTCTATGTGAAATATCCAGCAGAGCATAAATCTGTTAGAACTCCATACATTATGAATCTGTTCCACAGTTCATAAACAAGAGAAAATTCATCTGCATGGTTAGTCACCACTATACAGCTAAGAAAGAAAATTACTTTTGCAATTTGGTTTTGGGATTATTTCTGCTTTCCACCATGTTCATTAAAGGTGCTACACACTTTAAGATTAAGTAAATGATCATGGCGCTCCTGAAACTAAAATCCTTTGCATATTATCAAAACCAGAGTGAATTAATTATGTATTTTTAATTTAAATCATGTAATATTATATTGTTGGAAAAAGAAGGGTATTTATCATTTAAGGTTATTTAGCAAGAGAAGGTTGTTCCCACTCTCTCCTGAGCATTTCAAAATGTATTTACTACTCCTATTTACTGCAATTAAAGAGACCATTTTTATCCTCAAAATAGACATAATTTGTAGCCACTACATGCAACTAAGTGTTGGGTAGAAGGTCCTGTCCCTCTAAATCGTGGGTGTTGCATTATATGGTTTTGAAGCATTGAAGCATAAACAAAGCAAGCAGTGGTGTAGTGCTGTTTCACAAGAGGGCATCACTGCATTGCAATTATGGAGTGGGGTTTTAATCCCAGCAGTAGAAACAAGTGGATACTGTAGAGACTGTATTGCAATATAGGCAGGCTCACGGTTAAAGAGTCTGACCCACTGCAGTTGGTGTGTAAGCCGGAGGGAAGACATGCCCGGCTAGTGGCTTCAACTCAAAGTGGTGCTTCCAAAGCTGCTTATGGAGAGAGAGAGAGAGAGAGAGAGAGAGAGAGAGAGAGAGAGAGAGTCATAATGACACTGACAGATAGGGGAAATGAGTCAGAGAGGGATAAACACATACTGTTTGATTTGTCAGACTTTGTTCACCCCCAAGAGGGAAAGTCTCTTTACTCCCTCTGGTTGCAGTGTGAGGTTAAGTGTCCTACCCAAGGATGCTTCACTGTTTGTGTGTGTGTGTGTGTGTGTATGTGGCTGTAAAGACTCAAACCTAAGTCCTATGAGCCTGCATTTAAACAGTCTTAACTGCTAGACCATCTTGCAGTTCTGCTCAGGAGGCGGGGGTATTGTCATGGACTGGCCAATGAGTTCCCCTCTGGTCACTTTTCACATGTAAATGAGTGCAACATGATTGATGCCTTAGAGGTGTTCCCTGTGTGTATGATTCAGCAAGTCTTTCCGCCCTGCCTTTGATTCTGGCCATTTGGAAATGGTATATTGCCATGGAAGTTTGCACAGATATTCACAAACTACAGAGGAGTAATACACATTTCTTTAGTGATCCCCTGACTTTTCCTCTAGTGCCACTAGCAGGCCAGAGTGTGCACTCATCTTTTGAACAGCTACCAAATGGATTGACACAATCATGTTTCCCAATGTGTCCTACTGACATTTATGATCCTAGCTCCACTAGGACGAGGTCGACATTTGTTGTTTTGAGTGAAATTTGCATGGATTAAAATTTGGTTCAGACATTAATGTCTCCCTCAAGATAAAATGTAGTAACTTTAATGATTAGCTGTGTCAGTAGGTTAAAATGTCAAATTAACACTGTTTATGAGAAAATAATTTATTTTATGACTAAATAAGGGAAGCACCTACCTTCAGCTATACTTTCTCTTTACTGTTAATTAGCAAATGTTACCATGCTGCCCCGAGTACGTACTGCACGGTCCTTACTTGAACCAGCAACCTCGGGTATGGTAGGTGGACAAGCTGACTGTTGTCTTTTGTGTTATTTCCTCGCAGTTGCAATTTAATGTTAAGCATATTGGAATGTGCTATATAAACTCTGTTGCCCATTTATTAGGTCCGGCTACGTAAAACTAATGCAGTCTAATGCAACACTCCTGCAATAAATCCTACTTTCATTAAGGTTATAATGTTCAATTTTAGTTTGGACCCCTTTTAGAGAGGTGCTGACACAACTTTATGGTTATTTTGGAGGCTGTAGTTTGTTGTTCTGTACCATCATGTTGCACTAGGTTTCTACTATCTTATTTCTGACATTATCAGCAATATTTAAGTTTCTTTTTAAGTATGTTGCTCAAGGACATTCCACATGTTTGGTTTTCTGTAGAGTTTGATGTTGGGCACTGGAATCAAAGCCAAGAATCATAATGACCACATTGGAAAATGACCAACATGTACATGCAGGAAAAAGGAGAGAAGATGAGAAGAGAGGAGAGGAAAATGTCTTTTACAGCTGCCACAGCCCTATTGCACATTCAAATTTGAAACTAATTTGTGTGCTGAGGGGGGCACAAGGTAGCATGGCCCTGGTTACAGCAAATCCCAGTTGGATAAAACACTTGCATTTGGCCAGACTTAAGTGTCTTACTCATCCCAAATGAGCTGCAGGGAGCAAGGACCAGAAAAGATAGAAACTAAGAGAGAAGCAGGGATGGAATTAAGCTTAATTGGCCAGAAGAGGCA
>NW_024041826.1:0-21106 GCF_014851395.1 Micropterus salmoides | reverse complement strand
TGTGACCCAGACTGACCAAAAATACTTGGGATCAGGTTTGATAGGGAGGGGGAGGGGAAAACCAATTGGGCAGACATAGTAGGGAAAGTAGGCAGAGACTAGGGTACTGGACACTTAGAGGACTGACTTTAGAAGGAAAGGTTTTAATCATCAAAGCAGTGATTTTACCTTTGCTTTTACTCATCAGTTCTGTTTTTATCCCGCCTAGGAGAGTGATCTTAGACCTGGAACGAGCCATCTTTTATTTTTTGTGGGGCTCCAAGTGGGAAAGACTGAGACGAAGCGTGATGAAGAAGCCAAAGGAGAAAGGAGGAAAAGGAGTGCCAGACCTGCATTGTTCCTAGGAAGCAACACAGCACTACACATGGCAACCGCCACAGCCCCATCCAGAAACCCCAAGACCGCAGCAATGACACGGTTCTGGATGGGGTCCTACCTCAGAAAACTTAAGATCTTACCCACAAGTCTCAAAGTACCAGTGTCTTTTAACCTGCCACCAGCCTATGCTTTTATCCAGTCATTTTTAAGGCATTTTAACCTTGAGCAGGAGGAGTTGCAGGTTTTAACCACTCACCGCTCTCTCATTTCTGTTGTGCAGGAGCGGGAACCAGTGAGTCCAGTTCGGCGAGCCCTCAACAGTTTGGCGCAACGTGAACCATCCAGCTCTTCCAAACAGACTCCGGGACCTGTCATGGATGGTGGCTCATGAGATCCTCCCAGTCAGGTCCGTAATGCACTCCCGGGGCATGTCGGCGCACTCAACTTGCCCCCGACCAGGTTGTGGCGCGCCTGAGTCGGTAAGGCATCTGCTCTGGGAGTGCAGCGCTGCCGTAGAACAGTGGGCAACGGCCGGCTCCTTGCAATTCCCGTACTTGCCAGCAAGGGAGGTCCTCACACCACAGCTGGTGCTGTACGGGGTGAGCCAAGGAAATCAGATACCAGCACGTACATTTGCCAAACAGTGGCTCACCCTAGCCGCCATCAAAGACGCCATATGGACCTCCAGAAACTTGCTGGCAAGAAAGCACATGCAGATCCCCCCGTGGCTGTGATCCGGATGGCCGCAGCAACGGTCCAAACGGCCAGAGCTGCAGGCGGCGGGCCTAGGACACAGCCACAAAGAAGAATCGCCTCTGTGCCCATTCGGACGGAGGAGCCGGAGCCACACAAGGAAAGTTCAAGGCAGCGGCGGCCTGACCCTCCGGGTGAGGTTGGTGGGAAGGAGCTACAGGGTGAGGGTCTCCTCTGAGCGCCTGCACAAGATCCCGAGAGTCCAAATCTGTTTGGGGGAGCTGAATGAGTTCCCCTTTGATAGGGACTCACTACACTCCTGCACAACAGTGGACTTGGAGAAGAGCTTTTATTATCCATTTATTTTTTGTGAGTTTTATTTTAACAAATGCACTCCGCTTTGAAGACTTTTAACAGACACTCAGACATGGACAAGCTGAAAACCATTTTATACCTTTAATTTATGACGTTATCTGTAATGCATTTTAAACACTTTTTTTAAATGTTGTTTTACAGAGAACATTTATCTATTATTGACGTGTTGTATTTTAAAAGGTAACTTGGAATTGACATATTATGAATCATGTTTGAATTGAGTGTCAATAAAATTTTTCTCAAAAGAAAAAATCTGTTCTTATCAGTTTAATATCTGATATGTCCCCTATAAGGGGGCAACATATTAAATGGATTTTTAGCACCGGGAGCTGAGACGAGGGGCTTGCTCCGTCCACTCCACGCATCGACCCGGTATTGCAGTGCCTCCGGGGGCGGTGCACCCTTCTCCTGCCTTGTGTAAAACCAAAATACTGACCCAAACGCAGAGGTTCGTCGCTCTGCCGGACGCCGGCCCGAAAAAGGCGCCAGTCGAGGGGGGGCGGCCAGCTGAAGCCTCGAAGAAGGCAGCGAGATTTGCACTTTATGATTGGCAGACGACGAGGGGATATTTGGGACCGGCATGGCTGTTAAATGTGCCCTGCACTTCCCCTCCCTTTCTCCCACTCGTCATCGAGAGCCCGAGTATTTCGGATGCTCGGTAGCCTGTGTCCAAAAGCCAGGCCTTCATTTCTCCGATTGGATAGAGCCTCTCAGAAGGTGGGGAGGGGACACTGCGGCGCCTCCGTAGGCCCGGCACGGTTGGCCAACACGGTGGAGGAACCGCAGCGTAGAAAGGATACAAGAAACTAAAACACCTCAAATGAAGCAAGAAAACCTGCTACAACTGCTAAATCGGTGAATAAAACACACTTACCTTCTCGTCTTTGGTCTGGTCAAGGTGGCAGTCCGGCAGAGGACAGGTAGGCAGTCCTCGGGACCAATGAATTCCTTGTTGCAAAAGTTTTTCAGCTACGGCAAAGTTGAAATTTTATTCACAAGGAATGAGGTGAATCTCCTCCCAGAAAAGCTGGTGACACAAAACGAAGCCCCAAACCGGCAAAGGTTTTAACCAGAAAGAGGAGGCCATTGCAGTCTTGGCCAAAAGGCCGAGAAGCGATCGGCCACATTTCCCCTCCCTTTCTCTCACTCGTCATCGAGAGGCTACAAGAGCCCGAGTCGTTCGGTAGCCTCTGTCCAAAAGCCAGGCCTTCGTCTCTCCGCAGCCCGATTGGATAGAGCCTGCCATGACCTGGGGAGGGGTAGGGGAACGGGCGTGGCCTGGTACTTGGGACTCGAGAGGCAGAGTGAGGCTTACCGTGAGGGTAGTGGCCGGGACGACTAGGCTCGTCGGCGGCTCTGGAGGAGGGGCCCGTACTTACTCGGGTTTCTCTTCATAACGTACAAGTCTTTCGCCTTTTACTAAAGACTTCCGTGGAGAGGGACGCCAATGAGTTAAAACTATTTTTGGCAGGCTCTGCCGTGTGGCCGAGCCTCGTGCGTTTGTGAAAAGGAAATAAAACGCCGCCCCCGGCAAGGTTGAGCGGTGCGACGAGGCGCGCTCGGGAGGAGGTGCTGAGACTCAGCCGTTGTTATGCGCAGTTGAAACCACTGCGCCACGGCAGGGGGAGAACTGCTCCGGGAGGTGGGCGCTGGAAGCAACCAGCGGGGGTTATCGCTTCTCGGCCTTTTGGCTAAGATCAAGTGTAGTATCTGTTCTTATCAGTTTAATATCTGATATGTCCCCTATAAGGGGGCAACATATTAAATGGATTTTTAGCACCGGGAGCTGAGACGAGGGGCTTGCTCCGTCCACTCCACGCATCGACCCGGTATTGCAGTGCCTCCGGGGGCGGTGCACCCTTCTCCTGCCTTGTGTAAAACCAAAATACTGACCCAAACGCAGAGGTCGTCGCTCTGCCGGACGCCGGCCCGAAAAAGGCGCCAGTCGAGGGGGGGCGGCCAGCTGAAGCCTCGAAGAAGGCAGCGAGATTTGCACTTTATGATTGGCAGACGACGAGGGGATATTTGGGACCGGCATGGCTGTTAAATGTGCCCTGCACTTCCCCTCCCTTTCTCCCACTCGTCATCGAGAGCCCGAGTATTTCGGATGCTCGGTAGCCTGTGTCCAAAAGCCAGGCCTTCATTTCTCCGATTGGATAGAGCCTCTCAGAAGGTGGGGAGGGGACACTGCGGCGCCTCCGTAGGCCCGGCACGGTTGGCCAACACGGTGGAGGAACCGCAGCGTAGAAAGGATACAAGAAACTAAAACACCTCAAATGAAGCAAGAAAACCTGCTACAACTGCTAAATCGGTGAATAAAACACACTTACCTTCTCGTCTTTGGTCTGGTCAAGGTGGCAGTCCGGCAGAGGACAGGTAGGCAGTCCTCGGGACCAATGAATTCCTTGTTGCAAAAGTTTTTCAGCTACGGCAAAGTTGAAATTTTATTCACAAGGAATGAGGTGAATCTCCTCCCAGAAAAGCTGGTGACACAAAACGAAGCCCCAAACCGGCAAAGGTTTTAACCAGAAAGAGGAGGCCATTGCAGTCTTGGCCAAAAGGCCGAGAAGCGATCGGCCACATTTCCCCTCCCTTTCTCTCACTCGTCATCGAGAGGCTACAAGAGCCCGAGTCGTTCGGTAGCCTCTGTCCAAAAGCCAGGCCTTCGTCTCTCCGCAGCCCGATTGGATAGAGCCTGCCATGACCTGGGGAGGGGTAGGGGAACGGGCGTGGCCTGGTACTTGGGACTCGAGAGGCAGAGTGAGGCTTACCGTGAGGGTAGTGGCCGGGACGACTAGGCTCGTCGGCGGCTCTGGAGGAGGGGCCCGTACTTACTCGGGTTTCTCTTCATAACGTACAAGTCTTTCGCCTTTTACTAAAGACTTCCGTGGAGAGGGACGCCAATGAGTTAAAACTATTTTTGGCAGGCTCTGCCGTGTGGCCGAGCCTCGTGCGTTTGTGAAAAGGAAATAAAACGCCGCCCCCGGCAAGGTTGAGCGGTGCGACGAGGCGCGCTCGGGAGGAGGTGCTGAGACTCAGCCGTTGTTATGCGCAGTTGAAACCACTGCGCCACGGCAGGGGGAGAACTGCTCCGGGAGGTGGGCGCTGGAAGCAACCAGCGGGGGTTATCGCTTCTCGGCCTTTTGGCTAAGATCAAGTGTAGTATCTGTTCTTATCAGTTTAATATCTGATATGTCCCCTATAAGGGGGCAACATATTAAATGGATTTTTAGCACCGGGAGCTGAGACGAGGGGCTTGCTCCGTCCACTCCACGCATCGACCCGGTATTGCAGTGCCTCCGGGGGCGGTGCACCCTTCTCCTGCCTTGTGTAAAACCAAAATACTGACCCAAACGCAGAGGTCGTCGCTCTGCCGGACGCCGGCCCGAAAAAGGCGCCAGTCGAGGGGGGGCGGCCAGCTGAAGCCTCGAAGAAGGCAGCGAGATTTGCACTTTATGATTGGCAGACGACGAGGGGATATTTGGGACCGGCATGGCTGTTAAATGTGCCCTGCACTTCCCCTCCCTTTCTCCCACTCGTCATCGAGAGCCCGAGTATTTCGGATGCTCGGTAGCCTGTGTCCAAAAGCCAGGCCTTCATTTCTCCGATTGGATAGAGCCTCTCAGAAGGTGGGGAGGGGACACTGCGGCGCCTCCGTAGGCCCGGCACGGTTGGCCAACACGGTGGAGGAACCGCAGCGTAGAAAGGATACAAGAAACTAAAACACCTCAAATGAAGCAAGAAAACCTGCTACAACTGCTAAATCGGTGAATAAAACACACTTACCTTCTCGTCTTTGGTCTGGTCAAGGTGGCAGTCCGGCAGAGGACAGGTAGGCAGTCCTCGGGACCAATGAATTCCTTGTTGCAAAAGTTTTTCAGCTACGGCAAAGTTGAAATTTTATTCACAAGGAATGAGGTGAATCTCCTCCCAGAAAAGCTGGTGACACAAAACGAAGCCCCAAACCGGCAAAGGTTTTAACCAGAAAGAGGAGGCCATTGCAGTCTTGGCCAAAAGGCCGAGAAGCGATCGGCCACATTTCCCCTCCCTTTCTCTCACTCGTCATCGAGAGGCTACAAGAGCCCGAGTCGTTCGGTAGCCTCTGTCCAAAAGCCAGGCCTTCGTCTCTCCGCAGCCCGATTGGATAGAGCCTGCCATGACCTGGGGAGGGGTAGGGGAACGGGCGTGGCCTGGTACTTGGGACTCGAGAGGCAGAGTGAGGCTTACCGTGAGGGTAGTGGCCGGGACGACTAGGCTCGTCGGCGGCTCTGGAGGAGGGGCCCGTACTTACTCGGGTTTCTCTTCATAACGTACAAGTCTTTCGCCTTTTACTAAAGACTTCCGTGGAGAGGGACGCCAATGAGTTAAAACTATTTTTGGCAGGCTCTGCCGTGTGGCCGAGCCTCGTGCGTTTGTGAAAAGGAAATAAAACGCCGCCCCCGGCAAGGTTGAGCGGTGCGACGAGGCGCGCTCGGGAGGAGGTGCTGAGACTCAGCCGTTGTTATGCGCAGTTGAAACCACTGCGCCACGGCAGGGGGAGAACTGCTCCGGGAGGTGGGCGCTGGAAGCAACCAGCGGGGGTTATCGCTTCTCGGCCTTTTGGCTAAGATCAAGTGTAGTATCTGTTCTTATCAGTTTAATATCTGATATGTCCCCTATAAGGGGGCAACATATTAAATGGATTTTTAGCACCGGGAGCTGAGACGAGGGGCTTGCTCCGTCCACTCCACGCATCGACCCGGTATTGCAGTGCCTCCGGGGGCGGTGCACCCTTCTCCTGCCTTGTGTAAAACCAAAATACTGACCCAAACGCAGAGGTCGTCGCTCTGCCGGACGCCGGCCCGAAAAAGGCGCCAGTCGAGGGGGGGCGGCCAGCTGAAGCCTCGAAGAAGGCAGCGAGATTTGCACTTTATGATTGGCAGACGACGAGGGGATATTTGGGACCGGCATGGCTGTTAAATGTGCCCTGCACTTCCCCTCCCTTTCTCCCACTCGTCATCGAGAGCCCGAGTATTTCGGATGCTCGGTAGCCTGTGTCCAAAAGCCAGGCCTTCATTTCTCCGATTGGATAGAGCCTCTCAGAAGGTGGGGAGGGGACACTGCGGCGCCTCCGTAGGCCCGGCACGGTTGGCCAACACGGTGGAGGAACCGCAGCGTAGAAAGGATACAAGAAACTAAAACACCTCAAATGAAGCAAGAAAACCTGCTACAACTGCTAAATCGGTGAATAAAACACACTTACCTTCTCGTCTTTGGTCTGGTCAAGGTGGCAGTCCGGCAGAGGACAGGTAGGCAGTCCTCGGGACCAATGAATTCCTTGTTGCAAAAGTTTTTCAGCTACGGCAAAGTTGAAATTTTATTCACAAGGAATGAGGTGAATCTCCTCCCAGAAAAGCTGGTGACACAAAACGAAGCCCCAAACCGGCAAAGGTTTTAACCAGAAAGAGGAGGCCATTGCAGTCTTGGCCAAAAGGCCGAGAAGCGATCGGCCACATTTCCCCTCCCTTTCTCTCACTCGTCATCGAGAGGCTACAAGAGCCCGAGTCGTTCGGTAGCCTCTGTCCAAAAGCCAGGCCTTCGTCTCTCCGCAGCCCGATTGGATAGAGCCTGCCATGACCTGGGGAGGGGTAGGGGAACGGGCGTGGCCTGGTACTTGGGACTCGAGAGGCAGAGTGAGGCTTACCGTGAGGGTAGTGGCCGGGACGACTAGGCTCGTCGGCGGCTCTGGAGGAGGGGCCCGTACTTACTCGGGTTTCTCTTCATAACGTACAAGTCTTTCGCCTTTTACTAAAGACTTCCGTGGAGAGGGACGCCAATGAGTTAAAACTATTTTTGGCAGGCTCTGCCGTGTGGCCGAGCCTCGTGCGTTTGTGAAAAGGAAATAAAACGCCGCCCCCGGCAAGGTTGAGCGGTGCGACGAGGCGCGCTCGGGAGGAGGTGCTGAGACTCAGCCGTTGTTATGCGCAGTTGAAACCACTGCGCCACGGCAGGGGGAGAACTGCTCCGGGAGGTGGGCGCTGGAAGCAACCAGCGGGGGTTATCGCTTCTCGGCCTTTTGGCTAAGATCAAGTGTAGTATCTGTTCTTATCAGTTTAATATCTGATATGTCCCCTATAAGGGGGCAACATATTAAATGGATTTTTAGCACCGGGAGCTGAGACGAGGGGCTTGCTCCGTCCACTCCACGCATCGACCCGGTATTGCAGTGCCTCCGGGGGCGGTGCACCCTTCTCCTGCCTTGTGTAAAACCAAAATACTGACCCAAACGCAGAGGTTCGTCGCTCTGCCGGACGCCGGCCCGAAAAAGGCGCCAGTCGAGGGGGGGCGGCCAGCTGAAGCCTCGAAGAAGGCAGCGAGATTTGCACTTTATGATTGGCAGACGACGAGGGGATATTTGGGACCGGCATGGCTGTTAAATGTGCCCTGCACTTCCCCTCCCTTTCTCCCACTCGTCATCGAGAGCCCGAGTATTTCGGATGCTCGGTAGCCTGTGTCCAAAAGCCAGGCCTTCATTTCTCCGATTGGATAGAGCCTCTCAGAAGGTGGGGAGGGGACACTGCGGCGCCTCCGTAGGCCCGGCACGGTTGGCCAACACGGTGGAGGAACCGCAGCGTAGAAAGGATACAAGAAACTAAAACACCTCAAATGAAGCAAGAAAACCTGCTACAACTGCTAAATCGGTGAATAAAACACACTTACCTTCTCGTCTTTGGTCTGGTCAAGGTGGCAGTCCGGCAGAGGACAGGTAGGCAGTCCTCGGGACCAATGAATTCCTTGTTGCAAAAGTTTTTCAGCTACGGCAAAGTTGAAATTTTATTCACAAGGAATGAGGTGAATCTCCTCCCAGAAAAGCTGGTGACACAAAACGAAGCCCCAAACCGGCAAAGGTTTTAACCAGAAAGAGGAGGCCATTGCAGTCTTGGCCAAAAGGCCGAGAAGCGATCGGCCACATTTCCCCTCCCTTTCTCTCACTCGTCATCGAGAGGCTACAAGAGCCCGAGTCGTTCGGTAGCCTCTGTCCAAAAGCCAGGCCTTCGTCTCTCCGCAGCCCGATTGGATAGAGCCTGCCATGACCTGGGGAGGGGTAGGGGAACGGGCGTGGCCTGGTACTTGGGACTCGAGAGGCAGAGTGAGGCTTACCGTGAGGGTAGTGGCCGGGACGACTAGGCTCGTCGGCGGCTCTGGAGGAGGGGCCCGTACTTACTCGGGTTTCTCTTCATAACGTACAAGTCTTTCGCCTTTTACTAAAGACTTCCGTGGAGAGGGACGCCAATGAGTTAAAACTATTTTTGGCAGGCTCTGCCGTGTGGCCGAGCCTCGTGCGTTTGTGAAAAGGAAATAAAACGCCGCCCCCGGCAAGGTTGAGCGGTGCGACGAGGCGCGCTCGGGAGGAGGTGCTGAGACTCAGCCGTTGTTATGCGCAGTTGAAACCACTGCGCCACGGCAGGGGGAGAACTGCTCCGGGAGGTGGGCGCTGGAAGCAACCAGCGGGGGTTATCGCTTCTCGGCCTTTTGGCTAAGATCAAGTGTAGTATCTGTTCTTATCAGTTTAATATCTGATATGTCCCCTATAAGGGGGCAACATATTAAATGGATTTTTAGCACCGGGAGCTGAGACGAGGGGCTTGCTCCGTCCACTCCACGCATCGACCCGGTATTGCAGTGCCTCCGGGGGCGGTGCACCCTTCTCCTGCCTTGTGTAAAACCAAAATACTGACCCAAACGCAGAGGTTCGTCGCTCTGCCGGACGCCGGCCCGAAAAAGGCGCCAGTCGAGGGGGGGCGGCCAGCTGAAGCCTCGAAGAAGGCAGCGAGATTTGCACTTTATGATTGGCAGACGACGAGGGGATATTTGGGACCGGCATGGCTGTTAAATGTGCCCTGCACTTCCCCTCCCTTTCTCCCACTCGTCATCGAGAGCCCGAGTATTTCGGATGCTCGGTAGCCTGTGTCCAAAAGCCAGGCCTTCATTTCTCCGATTGGATAGAGCCTCTCAGAAGGTGGGGAGGGGACACTGCGGCGCCTCCGTAGGCCCGGCACGGTTGGCCAACACGGTGGAGGAACCGCAGCGTAGAAAGGATACAAGAAACTAAAACACCTCAAATGAAGCAAGAAAACCTGCTACAACTGCTAAATCGGTGAATAAAACACACTTACCTTCTCGTCTTTGGTCTGGTCAAGGTGGCAGTCCGGCAGAGGACAGGTAGGCAGTCCTCGGGACCAATGAATTCCTTGTTGCAAAAGTTTTTCAGCTACGGCAAAGTTGAAATTTTATTCACAAGGAATGAGGTGAATCTCCTCCCAGAAAAGCTGGTGACACAAAACGAAGCCCCAAACCGGCAAAGGTTTTAACCAGAAAGAGGAGGCCATTGCAGTCTTGGCCAAAAGGCCGAGAAGCGATCGGCCACATTTCCCCTCCCTTTCTCTCACTCGTCATCGAGAGGCTACAAGAGCCCGAGTCGTTCGGTAGCCTCTGTCCAAAAGCCAGGCCTTCGTCTCTCCGCAGCCCGATTGGATAGAGCCTGCCATGACCTGGGGAGGGGTAGGGGAACGGGCGTGGCCTGGTACTTGGGACTCGAGAGGCAGAGTGAGGCTTACCGTGAGGGTAGTGGCCGGGACGACTAGGCTCGTCGGCGGCTCTGGAGGAGGGGCCCGTACTTACTCGGGTTTCTCTTCATAACGTACAAGTCTTTCGCCTTTTACTAAAGACTTCCGTGGAGAGGGACGCCAATGAGTTAAAACTATTTTTGGCAGGCTCTGCCGTGTGGCCGAGCCTCGTGCGTTTGTGAAAAGGAAATAAAACGCCGCCCCCGGCAAGGTTGAGCGGTGCGACGAGGCGCGCTCGGGAGGAGGTGCTGAGACTCAGCCGTTGTTATGCGCAGTTGAAACCACTGCGCCACGGCAGGGGGAGAACTGCTCCGGGAGGTGGGCGCTGGAAGCAACCAGCGGGGGTTATCGCTTCTCGGCCTTTTGGCTAAGACTGCGATCGCCTCCAGTGTCTGGATAAAACTTTTGCCTGTTTGTGGCTAAGTGTTACCAGGTTTTTGGGAGGATACTCACATTATTCCTTGTGAAGAAAATTTCAACTTTGTTGTAGTTGAAATTGTTTCACACAAAGGAATTCATTGGTTCAGAGGACTGCTTACCTGTACTCTGCCGGAATAACATCTCGACCAGGCCAAACAAGACAAGGTAAGTGTGTTTTATTCACCTTTCTAACATTTTTAGTAGATTTTATTGCTCTTTTTAGAGCATTCTTTTACCTTATTTTAGTTGACTTGGTTTTAGACTGTTTTAGGTGTTTTAGCTTCTTTTTTACCACTTTTACGTTGTGGTGCCTCCACCATGGCGGCCAACCATGCCGGCATGAGGAGGCACCACAGTGTCAGATTTACATTCAAAGAAAAAGATGGGAAAACCCTTGTTATGTCAAGGCTGGACTTCTCAAGGAAAATGATCCAGAACATTTTGAAATTCTCCCCGCAGGATATAAATTGTATTTTGACTCTGCCATTTGGAAAAGGTTTCGATGTGAGTTTTGTCTCTGCTGCCGTGTTCAGAGATTTCTGGACACGCTTCGAAAATGAAAAACCCCAGTTTACTGCATTTAATGTTGAGAAACTGACTGATAATGCCGCTAAAACGGTAATTGTCAGAATGTTCAATGAGACTGTGAATGCAGATGACATTTGTTTGTGGCTGGGCAGATTTTGCACTGTTAAAGGCCAGGCTACCAAAGTGAGAGATGAGGATGGCATCTGGAATTGCGCTTGGAGGGTCCCCATCCAACAATGGCAAGACCCTCAAGGCTTCCAGGGCCTGAAACATCTGCCATCCATGATAGTTCTGGGAAACAACAGGGGCTACATTCATTACCAGGGCCAGCCCAAACTCTGCCGCAAGTGTGGTGAGAATGGGCACCTGGCAGAAGCGTGCCAGCAGATCATTTGTGGTAAATGTAGAGAAATTGGGCATACTTTCGAGGAATGCACCAATGGCAGAAAGTGCAATCTTTGTGGAGAAACAAACCACCTCTTCAGAGATTGCCCTAAGTCATTTGCCAACAAATTAAAGGCAGCAAAGGCACAAAATGGCGGACAAGACGAAGCAGTTAGAGAGCTAATTGAAGAGGCTGGTGTTGAATAAGGCCTAAAGGAATAAGGCCTAAAGATCACGTAGGCCTAAAGCCTAGATTGAATCACGCTCTTTTTCTATATTTATACACATTATCAATGGTTTGCAATATGTTATAACTACTGAGTGTTTCGCTACTGAGTATTCTTTAGTGTGAAGTCTGACTGCTGAGTGTTTAAACTACTGAGTGCTTACTACTGAGTGTATACCTACTGAGTGTTCAAAGAGTGAGTTTAAACTCATATTTATTATTCTTATATTCTGTGTGTTTATCATACATTATTCCGATACTCTGTGTATTCATGAACGTATGCTTTTTAATGAGCAGAGGAGCTGCCAGGCCGCACAGGCAAAACCTAGCCAACCGTAGCCCACTCATTAGAAGCAAGGCACGTGCAGAAAGTCACGTACGCCAGGGCTGAGATCATCGCGAACTGAAGCCAAGAATGAGATCATGACATGTTATGATTTATGGCGCCTGGTACGGCTAGGTACTGCATGCAACCAAGCTCTGCGCTGCTGAAAGTTAACTTGTATGAGACAAAGCACACTCATGGTTGGCATTGCTAAATCATGTAATTGTTCATTGAATCACGTTATACATGTATGAAATATGTTATTCCTTATCAATTCTTTTAAAAAATACGATTGTAAGTGTTTAAGTTTTAATGGTGTCAAACTATGCCTGTATAACTTTTAAAAAATACGGTGGGACTGAAGTTGAAACATATTGGTGGATTTTCTAATCCAGTAATGTAAAAATATATAAGAGAGATAAATGGTAACAATAATTACATATAATAACAGCTAAAAAGTGGAAATTGTAACATTAATGAAAGGGTTAATTTGGTAAAACAGTACAAGAAAAAGGCCACTAGATGGCAGTAGAGGATAAGAAATCCACCAAAGGGGAGGAATGGTCAGCGAACACCATAGGTGGAGTTAAGGAGTAACGCCCACCTAGAAGGAGGAGATAAGGAGGAGTTAAGATGTAACGCCCACCTGAAGGAGGGACAAGGTGGAGCTTAAGGTGAATATAAGGCGATGTTCGCTGACCACCAACTCGGTTCCATCCTGAGACCTGCAGGGATGTTGCTCGGGTTTATCTGTCCTTTATTGGAATAAACTCTTTTGCACCGACTCTTGACCGTCTCCAGTGAAGTTTTTGACTACGCCGTCTTTTGACTAAAGAAGAAATCTAATAGAGTAATTTTATTGAGTTTATTACGTTGGTTAGGGTAGGGACCAGGTCTTTTACTGGCCCGGCCGGTCCTTATTTCCGACCCGACAATTGGCGAGGCCAGCCAGGAGATTGAGTCCAGAGGCCGAGAGTTTCTGACCGGGACGGACAGCCTGTATCTGAGACACGTGGCCACATAGAAAAGGTAAGCAGAATACCTGTTTAACCAAAATTCTGCATTTTAACTGTGTCTGAATACGGGATTTTCCGCCCAGGTGTGAATCTTAAAGTCTCCTCAATCTTGAACCTAGAATAAATTTTGAGTGCAAAAAGCAGTAAATTAAGTAGAAAATATTTTACTAAAATACGAAATTTGGATTTTAATGGTGAATTGAAACTAAATAAAGAAAGAAAGTAGACGCTGGAGGGTAAGAGTCGGTGCAAACTAAATGCAGGCAAAATGCAATAGCAGCTAAATTTGCATGTGTGTGTGTGAACCATGGTGCGGAATATGTCTATGTCAAAGTGTGTAAGCTAGTAGAATAGATGCGCTTTTTGTGTTTAATTGTTTGCTTTTAAGGGTAAGTAAAATAAGTGTTTTCCAGCCATCATCGTGAATACCGCTGTTTTTAAGAATCGCAGCGCTTCGACTTAATGTCGGGGAGCTTCGATCCAATCAGAACAGGACTGCATAGGCGTGGTGAGCTGATGAAGAGATAAGAATTTAAAGCCATTATCGTGAATACCGCTGTTTTTTAGAATCGCAACGCTTCGACTTAATGTCGGGGAGCTTCGATCCAATCAGAACAGGACTGCATAGGCGTAATGAGCTGATGAAGAGATAAGAATTTAAGCATTTTTGCGGATACCGCCGGATCGGAGAGTGTAGGGTCACAGCTGAGTGCTGGGGCGCTCCACTTACTGGCTCGGGCTGCATGGGCAAAATAGGCTAATAAATAGTCATCACGTGGCTACCGCGAGCTTATATCGCAGGATTTCAACTGAGTGTTGGGGCTCTTCGATGGTAGGTTCGGACTGAACGGGCGGATGTACTATAGCACGTTACCGCTAGGAGCCTAAATAGGACTGCGGCAGGATAGGAGAATAAAGCGTGCTTAAAGAAGTGTTACGCGCTCATGTTGAGGAAGTGAATTGAGTAGCGATTTATAAAGACAGATTTTGTGTTGAGGAAGTGAATCATTCTGTCTAAGCCCTCATGTTGAGGAAGTGAATTGAGAGGCTATATTTATGTGTAAATTGGGCCTGTGTTGAGGAAGTGAATCAGGTCCACCAATTTGGAAATAAACCTAGGCGGAGTAAATTGAGTCTGTGTGAGGAAGTGAATCAGGCTAATTAATTTGGAAATAAACCTAGGCAGTGTAAATTAAGTCTGTGTTGAGGAAGTGGATCAGACTATTCAGCTGAAAGCCTAGGTAATGTACATAAAAATCAGAAGCCGGCAGGAGATAGGAGTCAGAAGGCGCACGTGCATGTAAATACTGCTGAATAGAATAGGTAGAGTGAAAAGGGTAAAATATATACTTGAAAATATTTAATCAATGTAAAATTAAAATTGAGTGTCTGAGAGTAGTGAAAGGCGTGTAAAATAAATGATGCCTATATATTAATTTGATTGACTAGTGTGAAAAAGTTGTTTAACAATTAAAATTTTGTAAATATTATTAAAGGCTTCTGAAGCAGCAATACTGATTAAATATTTGTGAAGAGAGGAATACTGATAGCTAAAATAGCTGTGGAAGAGAGATAAAGTGTATGGAAGAGGGAAATAGCAGTGAAGACGAGCTATTTTTGCCAGAACACTACACACAGGAAGGAGATATAGGAACACAAGGAATAAGAACACATTTTTGGTTGGAACGAACCTGTAAGGATGAGGATGGTGTAGAGCAATGGCAAACTGAACAAGAGATAAATCAGAAATTGTGGCAGTTGACAAAATTCATTAATTTGGCACAAGTGCAGGACGAGTTTCCTGACGTGCCGTGGAAAGAGGTGATACGTAGGTGGTGGACACCAAAGACACTTGCACTAGTGTTGGAGCGGTTGTGCAATAACCCTAGTGCTACTGTAGCCATACCTTTAGGTCCAGCATTGGGACTGCCCGCAGGGTATGGTATACCAGGGCGCAATAGAGTGACCTCAAATCCACGACTGAGCTTCACAATAGTCCCTAGGAGAGTTAACTGGGAAACAGGCAAATTTGGGTGTATTACAAAAACACCAGCAGGAGACGGAACGGATAGATTAGAATACAATCCCACAAGGGAAAGGAAATATAAGCCAGGAGTTACAGTAGATAAGATACTGGTAACAATAAAAACTAAAGACACAGACGAGGAACCAGAGATACGTAGAACAGCACATAGTGTAAGACAGGGCTATATGGGGGCAGGAATGGTGAAGGAACAAGGGAACGCAACTCCAATGGGAGTGGTGATAAACAATCACCAAGATCAAAAAGAATTTATTGAAAAATGCATGAAAAAGTGGCATGGGAGAACAAAAGGAAAACTAAATGGCCTTTACAAGGCACCTTCATGGAAGCATACTGTGATGAAGTGGCAACAAATATAAAACACCATAAGTCCAGAGACACAGTGAGAAAAGAGAAGGAAAGCGTGCAAGGGAAAGAGAGGTGTTAGGTTGGTTTAAATTTGAAGGGTATCGACACATGCATAAAGATCAACCCCCCAAACCTCCACCAGCATTAAGAAAGTAATGATAGAACAGGAAGTGAAAACAAACCAGGGACAGCAGAAGGCCACTGCACCTGAGTGGTCAGCCAAACCACCACCGCCTTATGCCCCAGATAGTCGCACACCTAGGACAGGTATTTATCCAGTACTAGAGACACTTGAGGGAGAGGAGAGACAAGAAGTAGAGGGAGAGCTGCAGGGAAAGTTTAATGACCCTGACCAAGCAGACTCACAACAAAGAAAAAGACAGAGGATGGACTGCTAATGCTGAAGAAGATCAACAAGAGAGAATGACAGCAGAAGAGATGGAGAATGAAGAGGGAGGAGAGATGGACTGGTGCCAAAGAGAGCGCACGCCTAACCCTGCAACGCTTCATCTATTGGGCAAGGATCCGAGGAACAAAACCTCAAGTTTCTCTGAGCATGAGCGGAGATTCACAAGGAAGAAGAGACAGAGAAAACTACTACCAAGAGGTGAGAAGAGAATTCAAGCCTGAAGTAATGAACAGAGTGGATTACTGGCTAAAGGAAGTAGTGCTCAGACATCACCAAAGAAAGAAAGATGGGAACCAGATGACAGCAGCAGAAGACACACCAGCAGAGATACAGCTGGAGGAGAAGAATACACCCCACTCAAGCTGTCAGATTTGCCAATCACAACAAAGCAACAACAACAGGAAAGGCTGAAAAGACGACAAGAATGGGAACAGGCCAGCCCCAAGACACGAGAAGAACGCATGAAGGAAATGAAAACACTGGATGAGACCATCCGAGAGAGGAGGAGGAGCTACGCAGGCTGGAAGCAGAAGAAAAGAGGCTGCTAGCACAGTGGGACAAAATCCGCAAAGATTCAGACAGAGTACTAACAAGCACTCCACACACTGTGAGAATGGAGCTGAGTGGCATCATGACAACCGAGAGTCCGACACATGCAGAAGCACAAAAAGTGTTGGAGAACGTGGAAACCAGAGTGCATGAAATGACCAATCGACAACTGCAACAGATTAATGGCACTAATGATATGTAAAAGTGCTAAGGAATGGAAGAAGAATTGTACCCACAGTTCCCAAGAAGAAGCGATCACGTGCTACACATATTCCTCTGCTAGAAGAAGAAGAAGAGGAGGAAGAAGAATATGAGGAGGAAGAGGAGCATCATCGTGGACTCATGTGCCCACTGATAACAAAGGCTCAAGGACAAACGGCATATGTAGCCTGGGGATTCGCTGACATGGTGGGATTAGCCAGCAGACTGCCAGATCTAACTGAAGGTGCCAATAAGTGGATCACAGCATTGGAAGAGAGTACAGCAGGAGTGACACTGGCTTTGGGAGACATCAAAGCCCTATTGATGCATATCGTGGGGAAACACGCCACGGAAGACATCATGATCGCAGCCAAACTACCTTTGGTAGTGAAAGGAAACATGGCAGATGGCATAGGCTTCAGTGGACATCGGACTAGAGTGTGGGCTGAGCTGAGAAGACTGTATCCGGAGAAAATGGATCCATCCAAACTGGATGGTGAAAGGCTGAAGGACGATGAATGTCCAACTAAGTTCCTGATAAACTTCAGAAGAAGTGGAGAGATGAAACTGGAAGTGCTTGGAACACTAATGACACCACGAAAAGCCTGTTTAAGGTGATGATAAAGAAAACCATGCCTCCAGAGGTCCAGAAGCGACTGGACAATGTGGTTGGACTCATGAAGATGGAATGGCCATTGTTCTCTGAACACATTGTACATCATGTGGAGAATTGGAGAAAAGAAAAACAAAGAGAAGAAGAAGCTAACAAAAACTTGGCCACCAAATTGACCCAATTACAACTGAATGAATTAACTAAAGCAAAAAGGAGAAGAGCAAGACACAAGCTCCAGTGGTGACCGCAGAGTTATCTCAGCCAACTCCTCCTGTAGTTGTGGCACCGCAGGCACCTGCAACGACGCAACCAATGGCACTAGCACAGCCACCACAGGTACCCCAATGATGACACAAGGAGGTGTACACCCTGTGCCACCTCAACAGGGTACACACACAACAAGGCTACCCACAGCAGGGTTACCCAACAGAGCTACCAGCAGCGAGGAAACTACCAGCCACAAGGGGCTATCCACCCCAAGGAAGCACGGAGGATACAACCGATACCAGACACAGCAGAGACCCAGAGGTGGCCCAAATAGACGTGGAGGATGGAGAGGCCCAATGGGACCATCACCAATGCGTCGCACACAATCCAATCCACAGCTGAACCAACCACAAGGGGCGTTGAACACTTGCTGGGGATGTGGAGAATCTGGACACCAGCGACGAGACTGCGAAACCCATCCTTGGGAAGGGCCGACGTATGGATGGCAATAGGGGAGCCCAGAGGAGCCTGAGGGGGAATTAATAGGAATAGCCATTCATCACGACCACAAGAAGAGCCTACCATGACAGTTACGATTTATGATGAAGATCACCAATTTATGGTAGACTCTGGAGCCACTTATTCTTGTATTGGAAGATCCGGCTCAAACCTCCCCCTCTCAGAGTCATCAGTAAAAACAGTAGGCTTCTCTGGGAAAACACAAATAATACCTTTAACACAGCCGGTACCAATGAAGATTGCAGGAAAAACTATTGTGTCACCATTATTATACTCCGACAACACTCCAATGTGCCTGATGGGACGAGATTTACTCTGTCAATTAAAGGCTCAAATAATGTGCACCCCAACTGGATTGCACATAGAGTTTCCAGAAGATCACACAACCTGCAGAGTGGCAGAACACACTGAAGGGATGATGCCCCTAACCAAATTACCAGAAGAACCACACCAAGAAGAAGTAAAAGAAAAATACAGAGTCAGGCCCAAGGTATATTGGATTAAACTTCAGCTGCGTTCCCGGCTGCAGCAACTATGGGAAACACAGACGACAAAAGCACCTAGGAGAAATTGGCAGAAAGCCCCAGCTGCCACTGCATTGCACCCTCCATTATGATGAAAGACAGCAACACCAAGATTATGAAACCTTATGGGATGAAGTGATCAACAAGACTCTGCACTATCTGACAGTCCAGAATGTGTACATAGGACCTCAAGGAGCAGCGGCAGCTGTCATCCTCCCACCAGAACTGCAAGATTGGTTCGCGATTTCGGGCTCTGTCCCGCATGTGACCTTGCTTGTGTCAGAAGGTTATGAGTCGCATGATTTAGGACCTATGGTTAGGGGAGCATTACAGACACCAAACTGGACACAAACACATGATGCAAACGTACACATTTCCTCAGATAGACAATGCATGAGAATAACACTGACAGCAGTTGATGAGGGAATAGCAGAAAAAGTGATAGTTGATAGGGGACCGCAGGATAAGAAACTGCCTCTATTAATGATGGTAACAGATAGGCACAGAGCATTATTGGATCAAGTACCTCAGGAACTGTGGTCAAAACACAAAACAGATGTAGGACTAGTCAAGTCAGCACAGCCAGTAAAAATAAAACTTAGAAAAGACATCACATTGCCATCAAAGACAATATCCACTGAAACAGCATGCTTTGGAAGGAATCAGACCTACAATTGAGGGTCTGATGAAGGCAGGGGTCCTGGTCAAAACACAGAGTCCCTGTAACACGCCGATCTTCCCAATTAAAAAGCCACATTCAAATGATTACCGATTGGTTCATGACCTAAGACAAATAAATGCCATTGTAGATGCAGAAGTACCTGTCGTTCCGGACCCACATACCTTGCTCTCTAACATCCCACCAAACACACAATGGTACTCAGTGATAGATTTGTGCTCAGCATTCTTCAGTGTACCACTACACCCAGAGTCACAGTACTTGTTTGCTTTCACATTTGACGGTCACCAGATAACTTATAGCCGCCTACCACAGGGTTTCGTTTCAAGTCCGTCAATCTTCAACAGAGTACTGGCACAAGATTTACAACATCTAGAGGTAGAAAGCACTGTGATTCAATACGTGGACGACATTCTCATATGTAGTTCATCAGAACAACAATGTGAGGAGGATACCATGACGATATTGTCAGCATTGGCCAAAGGAGGGCACAAAGTTAGCAAGGACAAACTTCAATTCTGTCAGACGGAAGTAGAGTATTTAGGTAGAAAACTGAGTGGAGACAAGAGACTGATAGCCAACTCACAAATAGAGGCTATAGCTAAGATACCAAAACCACAAACAGTAGGACAAATGCTCTCATTTCTAGGCATGGCAGGGTATAGTCGCTCGTGGATTTGCGATTACGCAATAAAAACAGCTCCATTACGAGCTATGATAAGAGCAGCAGGTCAGGCAGTCAAATCAGCCCAGTTATACTGGACTGAGGAAGCCGAAGGAGCCTTCCAAGCACTGAAACAGGATTTGCGTTCTGCTCCAGCACTGGGCAATCCAGATTATTCTAAACCATTCCACCTGTATGTAGCTGAGAGATCAGGGTTTGCGAGTGCCGTGCTAATGCAAGACACACCAACAGGTAAACAACCACTGGCATATTACAGTGCAAAAACTGGATAACATTGAGATGGGACTGCCACCGTGTTATCAGGGATTGGCAGCAGCAGTTTTTGCATTTCAAAAAGCTTCTTCCTGACAATGGGACATCCAGTGATTTGTATACGTCATCAATTGCATGCTTGCTCACCAGTCCTCGATTTGTTCTAACCCAAGCTAGGAAAACAGGATACGAAGTCATCCTGTCTGCACCAGAACTCACTATCCAACGGTGCAACATAGTGAATCCAGCAACACGTATGGTGCTGCCAGTAGATGGAACACCACATGACTGCATACAGGAACAGACACGTTCATGAGAATACGCGAGGATTTGCATAATCAACCAATCCCAGCTGATTTGACATTCTTTGTTGATGGCTCTTGTTTCAGAGACGCCACAGGTAATCATGCAGGATATGCAGTGGTACAGCTAAACAAAGACAATACCTTCACAGACGTTCAAACCACCAGTGTGCCTCAACCATGTTCAGCACAGTTAGCAGAAATCAAGGCTGACAGCAGCCTGTAAGCTGGCAAAGGGAAAGCGTTTGAATGTATACACAGACTCAGCTTATGCATATGGAGTGTGTCATGTACATGGCAACACTTGGAAACAGAGAGGGTTCTGCAGAGCAGATGGAACTCCGGTAATACATGGAGAAGCGTCTCGCATTATTAGAAGCAATCCATGAACCAACCGCAGTAGCAATTATAAAGTGTCCAGCACATCAAAAAACAGACACTCTGATAGCTCGAGGTAACAACCAGCAGATGAAGCTGCTAAACGAGCCGCAGTAGGAGAAGTTATGGGTCCAATGGTAGCAGTTGAGGATTGTGAACCACTTACAAATTTGTCATCTCTCATTGCAGCACAAGAAGCAGCTGACGTGTATGAGAAGTCCATGTGGCTAAAGAAAGGGGCCAGACAAGTAACTGAGGATGGTCCCAGAAAGGATTATGGAGGGGTCCACATGGCCATTTGTGCTGCCTATTTGTTTAACACGCTTTGCTATAAGGAACGCTCACGGACCAGATCATTGTTCCAGGGGACAGGTACTTAGGCGCATACAGGCAGTATGGGGTCACCTATCTGGCAGCCACCGTAGATAGACATTGAACGAATGTCAGGGTTGCGCTCTTTCAACACAAGAAAGTCATTCTCAGCCCCTCTGGCTCACATACCAGC
>NW_024041825.1:0-17957 GCF_014851395.1 Micropterus salmoides | reverse complement strand
CAACAGAAATGTATTAAACAAGTCATAATACAAGCTATGTGTGTTGTACCAGATACAGAATGTGCAAGTCATTTTCCAGTACAAAGCCCTTCATGGCCCGCTGGAGATCTGCAAATATTCCTACAGCCTCAGGAGGGGAGAGGGAGGAGGAAAGGGTGGCAGCGCCAAGTTGAGTTGGACAGTACCGCTCCTCTGGATATGCAAAGACATCAGAGGATATGCAGTAGTTATTGCAATTGCAAAGGTGCTCAAGATGATACTGATATATGATGCAAAATACACAAAATGCTTGCATTATTCTTCAGAATTTGTATCAAATGGTTTATTCTGTTACTAAAAGTCTTTGATTGTATGTCAAGATATCAAGAATGCTCATTGATAATGAAAAAGACAGTACCTTGTCCATCTTTCTGGATACTAATAAATTCATTGTCCATCAGCCATTCAACACAGGCCTCAATAGCTCCTGTGTTGGTCTCATTTGATTGTCTTTTGCTGTCACATTTCATGCTGGCAGCCAGCAGTGAGCACGAAGCATATAACCTCACATCCGGGAGTGCTGGCCACACCTCCGACAATGATCTGCAAGTTGGGATGATTCAAATTGGGGACTTAAAACAATTAGTTCATTGGGCAGAAATTTGTTTTGTTACTCTTATGTATACTAATAAACCATACATCAATGGCCTCAGAGGATGAGGCAACCATTCTTTACAAAGGAATTAATTCTGATGTATTTACGGCCATACCTCTAGGATGGCTCGCAGCATGCTGGTGGTGATGCCCTCTCCCTCCCTTCTCACCAGGCAGCTGCTGATTGGTTGAAGAGCACCTTTAAGGAGACTAATACCTTTCTGACGCTCTGCCTCCTTACACACCAGCACACTCTCACCTGAAAGAGAACGGACAAAAGAACGTGAGAATAAAAGAGAGATGTTATTGATTATTATCTCACAATAATAAAGTTCATCATCTGACTGATCATGTTTTGTTTTCTCTCTCACGCCAACTGGAATAACAATGAACATGCAACGATGCCAACGTCCTTCCCTCCATACCTTCAGTGTCTACCCCTTTCCTTCCTGCTCGTCCAGCCATCTGTTGTATGTGCGGGTCCAACAAGTGTCCATTGAAGGTAGGGGTACGAATGATGACCCTGCGAGCTGGGAGATTAACCCCTGACGACAGGTAGAGGTGGCGGCCAAGACTCTCACCACGCCCTGACGAAAAGCTCCCTCCAACACATCACGCTCATCAAACGTCAAACCTACAGAGACAAACATCTTATTTATATACTATAAACAGTATTGGTTCAGTGTGCACTTTGTTTCAGTTAGGAAGTTGTGTGAGTGTGTTCACCAGCATGGTGGAAGGCCACCCCCCATTGCACAGTCCGCTGGAGGATGGGGTCTAAACCGGCCGGTGTTCGTCTCAACTGGGCTAGGACATCCAGTAGTCCCTCCCGATCCAGACACACTGGTCGAGGCTCTGCTTGGCCCTGACAATCTGAAAAAAATGAGACCAAAATTTAGATTTACGGGATAAGTTCTTGTTCGTATCAGCTTAACATGACTCTCAATGAAGAACCACTGTAATATCACTCAATGCAACACAAACAAGCTTTAGTTTGACTTCACTTTTAAATTTAGTATGCACAAAAAGTAGATAATTTTGAGATGGAATTTAAATTCCAGGTACCAGCATGACTGAGGCAGTAGAATTCTCTGGCGATGCCGCCGCCAGTTTCTCGCACCAGTTCTTCGAGGGCAGAATAGAAGCACAGAGTGGGCCTCTCTCACAGTCTCATAGCACAGGCTCACTATGTGGTCATCGTCACCCTTTATGACCACACATACATACACAGTTTAATTACTGGTCTTGAGAGAGTAGGAATCACTCCGCACACTGGCTAACATCTACACTCAGTTACCTTAATGTGCAGAGCAGGAGTGAACTGCCGCACCACAGAGAGGCTCTTGTCGTAGATGTTGCAGCCCACCTTGAGATGCTCCTGCAGGGGTACAGGTCTGTAGTCTGTCTGGTAAAGCTCTGCGCCTAGCCAGCTAGCCAGGAGGAGAGGTTAGGCAAGGTGGCGCTCATACCTGATCTGTACACCCTCAGAGAGAGACCTGTAGAATGAGTTTTACAGATTTGTAGATGTAGGAGAGCAACAGGATTTTTAAACAGTGTAGCTGTTACACACTAACGGATACAAACCCAGTGGTATTCTGCTTCTGTGCAATGTAGCGGATTTTGGTTAAGAGCAGTTCTAGTAGGTATCCTCTTCCAGAATCTCCAACCATATGCAACTCATCCACCACAACCATACCTAATAGTACATAAAACACACAAATTCAAATGCATACTGTATGTTTTAGACTCAAGGAAATGAACTTTTATCCTTGGTATATTTACCTAGTAGACCCATACAGTCCTCTTCAATTAGTCTGTTAATGAGGGAGTTGGCTTTTTCTATCGTGCAAACAGCCACATCTAGAGCTGTGAACCCTCCAGCAGCTGAAGTGCTGCCCATATATCCCTCCACGAACTCCTGCCTCTTCAAATACACTCTACAAAAGGCCAGATATATAGGTCTGTTAGATGAGATACTGTAGATATACTCCCACATTCCACAACACAATGTAAGTAACAACATGCATGTCGTTTTTCCCTGTCCACCTCTCCCTCACCTGAAGGTAATGCATCTTCTCTTTCGCCACAGAGACAAATGGCAGAATGAAGAGAGCTTTTCTTTTAGTCTCCAACACTCGCTTCAACATCAGCAGCTCTGACACCAGAGTTTTTCCAGCACTGGTCGGAGCTGAAAAGGACAGAATTGAAAGCAGATGCTGACCTAACAGTGACTGACTCCTTGAATCACTTTGTAGAGAGTAAAGATGGAAAGCGCTCCGAGGCAAATTTATGTATCGGGCTATATAAATAAACTTAAATTAACTTGACTAGAGAGTGTTTCTTACCAGAGTACACCAGGTTACCTCCCTGCAGCACCTGTCCAACAGTGAGGCACTGAGCCTGCCATTCGAACATGTGAGTCACTCCGTGTTTCTGGTAGCGCTCCAGTACAGGTTTTGGTAAGCCCCAACTGGATAGCAGCAGCTTTTCAGCTTGCCCGAGGGAGCACGCACAAGGCAATGCTACAGTAGAGCACAAATAAAGAACTCCTTTTACACTTCAAACTGGTGTGGTGGCAGGGTACATAAACTAATGTCAGATATAAATGTTATTTAGTTTAACGATACAATCTGGACATAGCTGCAAAGAGATATAGTGCAAGGCTATAGTGGGTAACTGCCCCAGGACCCCAAAAGCTCCAGGTTTTACAGCAAGTTCACTGGTCTGTGCCACTGCCTTTTATTAGATTAAATATGAAGCTATTTATTCATGTCTTGCATTGCAATATTTTATCTAATTTAATAAAATTGAATTTCTGTTTTATTCTAGTCTTTAAATCCATTAATGTTTTATGCAAAGCACTTTGAATTGCCTGTTGTTAAAAGGTACTATGCAAATAAACTTCTGCATTTCTTTGAGATAATTAAATTGAAATCTGGTTTGGAAAAAACACTAAAACACAGTATGAACTGACATGATGAGAACCTAGAAGTGGGTCTAGGGGCGGCTGTGGTTCAGGAGGTAGAGCGGGTTGGCTGTTAATCGGAAGGTCGGCGGTTCGACCTGGCTCCCCCTGGTTGCGTGTCGAAGTGTCCTGCAAGATACTGAACCCCGATTTGCCCCTGGCGGCTATTCCGCCAGTGTATGAGTGAGTGTGAATGTTAGTTTCCGTTTGAGCACTTAGGCTCAGTGTATGAATGTGTGTGACTGGTGAATGCAGATGTAGTGTAAAAGCGCTTTGAGTGGTCGAAAAGACTAGAAAGGCGCTATACAAGTACGGAGCATTTACATCTTTCTTTGTTACCTGACCTTGAACTCCTGTCCTGAAGAGGGTCCTTGTATTAAATCAAATTTAAGACCTTCATTATTTCCATTTTGCACAAAGTTTAACCACAGTATTTCTACACGCAAATAGTGTTCCAGTGTAGAAAAACTGCATGCAGAGCACGAAGTGGGATGAAGGGCCAGTTAATAGGGCCCCAGCTGCTTTTGCCCCATGACACTCTGGCAGGTTAATCCAGCAATAACTAGGTGTGAAAGGCGTCAATAACACAGAAAAACAATGTTAGAAAATATTTGCCACAACTTCAATTATTTCACCTGGCTGAGGTAAAGTGTCACTCAGAGTACTGAGGTCTAAGCCGCTGGGGACTGTGAGCACAGAAGCGGACTGATTCTGTAGTGACTGCTGCAGTTTGGCCTTCTTCGTGGCCGCTGCGAGGCGGGAGGGGCTGAACAAGATGTAGTCCCTGGATACATCCAGAGGTGGATAAGCATTCATATTTTGCCCACTTTTGTCATCACTACGAGGGCAGCTCTGTCTTCCGGATGCAAGTTTCTGCCTACTGAAACATACAAAGTAAAAAAAATTGTTAACAGACAAGTACAGATGCAGAGTAGAAACAATAGTCAAACTGGGCTGTAAAGTGTAGGTTAAGACTCACTCGGTGGTGCCACCTAGTTGCTGACGTTTTTTTATTTCTTGACTGGATAGCCCATTGATGCAGGCAGAGGCATGCAATGACTGGATGTTTCGGCACCCCTCTGAGCATGCTCCGCTTCCTCCAAGTCCTCACTGAAGAGAAGCCTCTGTGCAAGGTCTTTGCAGTCAGCTCTCCGTCCAGGTCTCTTACAATCACCACTACGCCTCCAGACACTCTCCTGGGTGCTTGGGGCTCTGTGGTGTCCCGCGGGCTGATGTGCTCTGTCACTCTCCCTCTTATTGTCTGCAAACTGGTGCAAGGGACCGTAAAGGGACAGAGTCAGCTGATGATGCTGGGCTTTCCTGTGCATCTCTGTTTACTGCTGTTGGAAAAGCAGGCTTCAGGGGTCTACAGCATCCAGCACCTGAAGCATCTCTTCATCCAGCGCTAATGTGGATTCTCCCAGCGGAAACACTGCTCCTCCACCCTAAGATGGGATTAATGCAGGTCATTTCTGACCTATGTAGGTGTGAAAGATGAAAAGAGACGAGGAGGAAAAAACTCTCTCAAGTGGTTACACTCACCATGAGGCTATCCCTGCTGGTGTTTGTTTTGCCTGACAGGTAACCTGTTTTCTGACAGTCTCTCTCCATCTTGTGGCTCATCGGGAGCTTGGAAGCTGTGCACAGAAAAAAGTATGTTCACCACAGTAAGACAGATAGAAACGTCACACAGATTGGAAGACGTCTCTACGCAACAGAAGGAATCTGGTCCTAATTCTTCTAAATCTCCCCACAGCATAAATTAAGTCAAACTGTGACTTACTTTCTTTTCTTCTTGATCTGGTGCTGCCCCATATAGCTTTTCTTTTTCAGAGAAGGACCCGAGGTGCTCATACTGAATAAGTTGTGCTGTGTTGACAAACGCGTGAGTAGGTGGATGTAAATTAACATGACATTGGTTTGACTCTTGACGCAAGTTTATAAACTATATTTAACAATGTGTACCAAAGGTAAGGGAGCGAAAACAAGCGTCGCAGTGGAAGTGATTATTTTGGTTGCTAAGTATAAACATTTTCTTTCTGCTGAGCAGCGATGCGAACACATCTGAAATCAAAAAGTCCGCCGGTGCGCCGCCCACAATTCGACGGGAAACAAGGTACGAATACAAAAGTTCCTATGCACCACCACTGTTCCTAGACAATTCCTAGATAATACTACCACCAAGTAATACTAATTTTAATAATACTAAATGTATTGTCCTTAGTTAAATGTTTGGATGAATAAGAGTTGAACAACAGTTTGTGGTTAAATAAAATAGCGGTAAACATGTATCGATGGATGAATAATGTTTTTACAAGTTGCCTATTAATAAAATGTCAATGAAATCATAAGCTTTAGACTGACTAAACTGTTCTAAAGTGTTATAAACTGTCCAGTAAGTGCGGTAAATTGTATGGTTAAATACAGAGAGCTGGTAATATGTGTAAATCATAGACTGTATATGGTGTAAATGCATAAATAAATCTATAGTAAGTAAAAAAAAAAAAAAGAAGAAATATAATACAGATTTTGAAGTGTTTGTGGTCAAATCAAATGTGATTCATCAATCCACAACATGTATCTTATGATAACATGTGTGGACAAATAAATCCGTGTATCATTCTCCCTTAACTTATCATGGTGCATAACGACAATCAACACTTAAAGAAATCAGTGTTTGGTCATTTTTAACCTTCACACTTGGTCGAACATGATTTTAGCGTCTAGTTTATTGTCAGTAGCACACTGCATTGATAAATCCTGTCGGGCAATGCTTGTGGGCGGGGCCTGGGTGTCTGTCTCGGGGTGTAGGGCGTGAGTGAGCGGCTGGTGGGCGCGCCCGCTGCGACGTTGCGGAGGCTTCAAGATGGCGGAAGCCCTGACAACTCAGGAGCAGCTGGTAAGGGTCTCTTTACGGACTTTTCCTCATCTTTCCATTAGGTTCAGCGTGTACACGTGTCACCATCAGTTTCTTCTGTAAGCGGCGGTGTTTCCCATATATTTAGTCACGGTGATTGTCCCCGTGAACGATGCGGTGTAGTAAACAGCCCTGGCCCGTTAGCACCCTCCTGAGTCTAGTGACTCCGGTGTGACTGACAGCAGTTAGCATGTGTGTTAGCATGATGGCGCTTGCTAGTAGTAGTAGTAGTAGTAGGGCTCACTTAACCGGCTTTGTATCTCGAATACTCGCTCCCTTGACAACCCAGCTTTACGTGTACCGCATATCTATGTTCATGTCGCTGATTTAAGTAGATATACGTCGTTACCTATGATTTGCCCCGTAAATGCGGCTTCAAGTGTCTTTAAAGCTATCGTTAGTCATCCAGCTGCCACATGTAACCTAGCTGCTGGCTAATGCTAATAGCTATTGTTGACTTGCAGGGATTTTCCTCGACAGCGATCTTGCTAGACTCTAAATATCATGTTGGACCAAGGGAAGGTTTAAAAAGACCAAACACTGATTGCTGTAAGTGGTGATTGTCATTATGCACCATGACAAAGTCAAGACAGACCAAGACGCTAGTGTTTGCAACGAGCTAGCTAGCAGTAGTCTGCTCTCCGATTTACGATTCACAGAAGTGGTCCTCCGGTTCCTAGCATTGTTGTTGCCATCACTTTCTAGTAAAGGGGTGGGCCTGACATTGATAGCAAACCCTCAAATGTCACGCAGCAATTGTGATGACAGCTTCATTGTATAGCCGCTTGTTTTATCTGCCGCATTTATTCACAAAGTTAACGGATCACTAAGCTATGTTACAGAACACGCTTGTAACTGCTCCCCAGATTTGCCGATGTGTCTTTGGTAGTGAACATGCCCTTTCCCAGATTCAGTAACGTCCATCGATTTACTGCCCTGTCCACTTGCTGTATAAAACGTTTGCAGTTTTAGCTCGCCGATGAAATTAACGACTTGATGTGCTTGCAACCATCCTGGTGCTGATGTTCAGTTACTGGTGGTAACATACAGTATATCCTAACTGTGAGACTTAAAGGTACCCTCCCTGACTTTGTTTTATAGTTTCCCCAAATCCAAAAATGTTATCCCAGCTTGCTGTTGGCCATTTACAAACATGTTTGGCAACTTCAACTTGATTTTAGAGCAACATTTATGGTAACTTACATTAACTCTCTTCAAGGGAGGCTACATTTAAATCACACATCACTAGATTCATTACTTGAAAATTATGATAAAATATACTACCAGTAACTGAATGCCAGCTTGAGGGTTGTCGAGGGCATTAAATTGTAACCTTTGGTGTAAGTATGTTTGTCTAATTTTATCCCTCGCATCTCTTGTCTCAATTGAAATGCCAGGACCAGGTGTACGTTTCTCGAACATGTGTGCATACACTTTGCAGCTTCAATATGTGTTCAGTCACAGCATTGCACCCACAGTGCATTCTTGCCACAGAGTTCAGACTACGTCACATCCTGACAGTCTCAATCATTTGAAGTGCAAGTGCTGTGACTGTATAAATGTAGTTAAATAAAAATATATACTTTTTTGTGTATGTTCATTATTGTGCTGATGACATGGTTCCATACACATATGTTAGGGTTTCCCACAGTGAGATATTGCAGTGGTATGCCACATGACTTTCAACAAAGACCACCTATCCAGGCCTGGCATCATAAAATTAATATACTTTCCCCATTGTGGTTAATGAATTACTAGTGTCTGTCATGAAATAAAACATTTGCAGGTAGAAGAAGAGCAGGGGTCACACAGCAAATGCCATATATTTAAGTGTGTATAATAGTGCTTTATCTTTTAACAAAATTGCTCATGAGCTCATGAGATTTTTCTGCATTCTTCTTTGTGCTATGAGTGGGTAGATTCCAGTTTTGTATATAGCTAAACTGTTGTACCCATTCATAAGACTCTCCTTGTGCTGGTTACATTTGGAGGACAGTTGCGGCTCACTTGGGTGAAAACAAGCTGACTGTTGTCTCTTCCTGGCATATGAGTGCTCTCATCCAAAGCATCCAGGGCCCCAGCATGCTGCTGCCGTCTGTATCACACATTTTTGTAACTTTGGCAGGCAAAGAACAAAAAGGCTGAGGAGGGCCGACAGACTCACGCGTTTCTTTGTCATGTCAGTTGTAATTCCTGTCTTCTCTCTTTCCTATCAGGTTCTCCTCCTCTGGTTATACCCCTTCTGCACAATTTTGTTTTCTGCCGCTAATAGTTTAGGTGTTCAGTGTCTTGCTCAAGGACACTTTGATGCTCTCTCGAACCAAGAACCTTCCAATTACTAGACGGCTACTCTACCTCATGAGCCATGCCTCCCACTCACACACTAACACCTCACCTTTTTGTCTTCCATCAACTTTCTGATGTTTGTCCAGGCTGTGGAGGAGTTCCTGAGTGAGGTGCGTAGCAGGGAGCAGCCTCACAGTGCTGGGTTCGTCTCCCAACCTACCGCTGTAAAGTTTCTCATGGCCCGCAAGTTTGACGTCTCCAGAGCCATCGACCTCTTCCAAGCATACAAGGTACAGCAGCGCGTTGCTTGGGGACAAAACCGAGATGACTGTTTAGCAGACATGCTAACAATGTCCTGCCCCGTTCAGTTCTAAATATCAACGTGCTGTATGGGGGGAAAGTCAGTCCACAGTCTTCTTTGCAGACCCATACAGGAGGTGGACACAATATCATGAACACCCATAAAATCCTAATGAAAACAAAAACATAAGCAACAAACAAAACCATTGCTAACCCAATTGTTTTATGTTTAATACTGACTGAAGACAAGTGCTGTATTATACTGTTGCTATATATATATAACCTTTAAAAGCACAATCGATGACAAAAAACAAGTGTTAGAACCTGTTCCAGTTTGATTTACAGACTAACACTAGACAACAACCACATTCAAGTTAAAATTTTGATGCTGTTTGTGTACATGCTGTTTTAGCTGCAAGCTGATGACGTCCCCTCTTCTCTCCTGTCTCTAACATCATGCATCAAAACTAGAACACAAGAATCAAAGAGGGCATCATCAATATCAACCCTGACGAGGAGCCCCTGCGCTCTGAGCTGCTGAGTGGCAAATTTACAGTCCTGGTGAGTGTTGAAGCAATTATGATCCACATTTCACAAAGTAACTGCGGTTTATCATTTCAGTATTACACCCCAGGATACACGTAAAATGGTGCACACCCTAGTCATTAAAGAAGAATTTTGTGTGTTTGTGTATGTGCACGTCAGTCTGCACATTTGTTTTTGCACATAATCATAATTTCTAGCTGCCCTTTCTCACAAATCATATAGAATACAAACACTCTGGATTTGCAAAGGTGTGTATAAATAACATGTTAATGTTCCTACCAGCCTGGCCGTGATGCAAAGGGTGCTGCTTTGGCACTCTTCACTGCTCGTCTCCATCGGCCAGATGTCACCACCCACAAAGCTGTGCTGCAGGCCATCATCTATCAGCTGGACAAAGCCATAGAGAGGTGATGCCCTAACCCAGTGGTTCTTAACCTAGGGGTCCCAGGGGGGTCCCAGGGGGGTCGCGAGAATGCTGCTATAGACACAAAAATAGAAAAGAAAATAACTAGACGTACTGTAGTTGTGAATGGAATCACATTGGGTGGACACTGTAAATATTTTGCACTGTTTAATCCAGCAGGTGGCGGTAATGCCAACCGCTATAAAACGACAAAGAAGAATCAGGCCCCGATCAGACAGAAAGCGCTTTGCTGGTTTGAAAACCTGAGCAAAGCACTGCGTTTTTTTTAATGTTGCTAGGCAACCACTGAATCAGCTGTCCTGTCAGTGTAATCAAAGATTATAGCACCAGCGATCTGTAATCTTAAGTAATAACGAAATATTTTCAACTTCAAAAAGGGTTCGGACTGCCAGAAAGTTTAAGAACCCCTGTCCTAACACTTTATTCATACATACATACACGCAGTTTGTACCTTGTTGTTGTGGTTCACTTGCTCGTTTCATTTTGTCATCATTCATTTCTTCCCTTTTCTGTTTTACATTTTTCAATGTAGACTTTACTTTCTAAAGGCACTAGTGACTTCTCTCGCTATGAGTGGAGTCAGGTCCCCAGATAGTGTTGGCCACTTTTGTTGTCCCCAACATGAGATTTTTATTTGTTTTCCTATAAGCACCTGGATAAAAAAAAAGAAAGCCACATGCCTTTATTTATTTTTTGAAGTTTATCTCAGGTATAGTTTATGAAATTATAATGTGTGTGTTATGGCTTCTTTTGACCATCCTCCTCTGCTTTTAATTTGAAAATCTTGTTTATTTCCCCCCAGTGCACAAACTCAAAGAGACGGGCTCATATTTATCTACGACATGACCAACTCCTGCTATGGCAATTTTGACTATGAGCTCTGTGTCAAGATCCTCAATTTGCTCAAGGTGAATATAAGGAACGTCCGCTGCTCTCTCTGATCTGCCTGCCTTCAAGTTTTTGGTGTCCAAATGGTCTCTGAAATTTTATAACCCTTTTCATACTTTTGTCTGTCTGGCGTTTGTGTTTACTAGGGTGCATTTCCAGCTCGTCTAAAATGTGTCTTCATTGTGTCATCACCCCTCTTTGGTTTCGAGCACCTTTTGCCGTTCTCCGCCTATTTGTACGCGAGAAGCTAAGAGAAAGGGTATGTAGGTCTGTTTTCATTTGGAGTTATATCATAGTATGCACGTTGTTTAGTTGATGTTTGAAATATGTCTTGTTTTTTCTTCTTTCACCAGGTGTGCACTGTGAAAGCTCATGAGTTGGCCAGTCACATCCCAGTGTATTCCCTCCCTGAACACTTGGGTGGGACATCCCAGTATAGCCACGTGGCTTGGATCCAGTCCTGTGTTAATATACACACAAACACTGTTGAGGGTGACAAACAAGAACATGACACACACGACTGTGTGGGAAGCCTGCTGCGCTCCTACAGCTTAGAGTGCAGCAACACAAGCGCAGGCGCTACACTGTCCCACACCCATATAAACTCACAGTTAGGTTCTGAGCTAGCCGTGGCTAACTCTAACTGCTACGATGATAGCAATGCTAATCCAAACAACCACTGCGGTGTGGTGGAGGGCAGGACTGGAGGCCAGGACAGTATCAGCAGAGCCCACAGTCTACTTCAAACAGGCCGCAGGGGAACCACCAACACTGGAACGGCTCAGCAGTGAGCAGGGCCAACGTGGCCGTTAGTGGCTGTAGCCCCAATGCTAACATTAATGGTCGTGGCCGCCAGGCCCCTCCCCAGTCAGACACGCCCCCTGACACACCGCTTTCCCAGAAGGGTTGTGGGGATACGATTGACGGCATGGTAACAGACTCTAACCGTAGGTCTCAGAATGAGGGTGTAAAGGAGGAGGACGAGGAGGATGGTGAGGAAGAGGAAGGTGTACCGCCGTTGCCCCAGAAGTCTTTGCCTCGCCCCCCACAGCAGCTTTCCTCCCAGTCCCCGCCCCTGTCTTCGTCATGGGGTCCTGAGGATGAAGACCACTGCATGGAGGTGTCTGTTCACATGCCAGAGCAGGGAGGCATGACGGTGCATGACCTGGTGGAGCATGTGAAGCGAAAGAAAAAGAAGGGGATCTATCAGGAGTATGAGGAGATCCGTAAGGAGCCTCCAGCAGGCGCCTTTGACTACTCCAAGTAAGAGGGGAAAACATTCTGTCCATTTGGCTCCTTTTTTTTTCGGTGCCTTTCTGTCTCTCTGCTGGCCACTTGTTTTTATTTTCAGTTTCTCTGTTCCAAGGTGAAGGAAAATTTCATGACGGTTAACACATCAACCCGCTATTATAAGTCTGTCGTGTTACCTCACATTGTATTCAATTCTGCCTTTACAGAAAACTGTCCAATCAGATAAAGAACAGGTACAGTGACGTTCTCTGCCTGGATCAGTCACGAGTGCGACTCTGCCAGCTCTGTGATGACGAGGATGAGGTGATACTTAATTCATCAATCTGTTCTCTCTTTCTCTTGTTTTAATGAACTCTGGATTAATTTCATTCGCAAATGTTCTCTCAAAGTTATGTTAAATATTGCACGCATCAGCAAATGATTGGCTGTAGACATAAATGTGGAGAATTGGTGTTGCTTTACCAGTTATTAGATTTGAGTGTCTACATTTTGGGTATGTTCTTTGTGGTGTCATCCCCTGCTTTTATCTACTGTATCTGATATATGTGATTGGAAAGTAGAGTGATTTACCGTCTCTGTGGGTTTTGTGTGGTTTAAAAGGCTTGTTTGCTTTAGGCAGCCTGGGTCTTATTTTTGTAAAAATGAGCACAGTGTTATCGTAACAGATACCAATAATGGCTAAAAATATGAATAGAAGACCAGGTTGTAAAAAGTATTTCAGACAAAATAATGGCTTTAGAAGAAATGTTGGTAAAATTAATGAATCTGCTATGGAGGAATAATGTATTTATATATGACATTTTAATGTGACTCCAGTCTACATTTCTAACCTAAGTATGTGACTGGCCTAAAAATAGGATTTGGGGAACCCACTTATTAATAGTAATGTTCAGTGTCCTCCTACAGGAGGCAGTAAATGCAACCACCAAGCAGTACATCTCACCTCTCTTCTGCTTTGTGTTTCACAGACATCAGATTACATTAATGCCAGTTTCATGGATGGGTACAAAATGACCAATGCCTACATTGCAACTCAGGGTGAGCAGCAACTACTCTTCTACTCCTTATTATCTTTATATAGCCCTCCATGCCATATACACTTTTTCTGCTCCAACACTACTTAGTCCCACCTTATTGGGATATAGTTTGGTGTTGCCATGACCTGACAGACTTTTGTGTCCCTCAGGTCCTTTGCCAAAAACCTTTGGTGACTTCTGGCGCATGGTGGGAACAGATGGTACTTATTATTGTCATGACCACCAGGTGAGACTCCTTTATATCTCAGATTTTTATTTATTCAGTTGTGTGTTACAGATGGGGTTTGTATATAGAAGTGGTGTTCAAAATTGATACAGCAATGTATCGCTATACTTTTTTCCATGATACTGTATCTATATTCCAGCCCATTATTGATACATAAATGATAGTGCTTTGAGTATTAGCTCAATGCTAACATATAATTGGAATCTCCATTAACATGCTAACAGACATTAGCATTGCGATAATATAGTCTAACATTAACTACACATTTTGCATGCTTAACATCCTAAAAGACTGAAAAACGTATGCTGCAGAATTGTGCAACAATTTGGACTTATAGTAAATAAAGAGAGAGAACCTGTACTGAACCTTTTCACAGGCATTTTGTATTAATTGTTAGACAGATATCGTGATGAATCATTTTAGGATTGTCTTGCAATATACTGATTATTGCAGAATTGGTGTATCATGATATTATCGGTATCATGAGCCGTGTATCATTTCATGAGGTACCCTGTGATTCCCATCCCTAGTCCTTGATGGGCTTATGATGAGATTAAAAAGATGTGAAATTTTGTGTGTCTCAGGGTGGTAGAGCGTGGGCGTGTCAAGTGTGGTCAGTACTGGCCTCTTGAGGAGGGCAGGACTGAGCAGCATGGATACTTCTTGGTCAGGAACACAACATCCAGGTGTTTCAGGACTTCAAACTCTCCCACCTTGAACTTTACAAACACAGGTAAGTCACTCCGACTGCATATCTTCATGACTTTGGGGGGGGGTACTTAAAATTCTAATAAGATTACTTGACATGACCCTGATGACTAGATTGTTGGATTGCTTTTGTCAGTGGAATCTCTTAAATTTCTAAGATATCCCCATTACATGTAATGTGTTGCTCTATTCTTTAAACCTTTGTCACCTCTCCTTAGTCTGGAGAGAGACGGGAGGTGTACCACTACCTCTATGTCAGCTGGCCAGACTTCGGGGTGCCCAAAAGTGCTTCAGCTATGTTGGACTTCCGTGAGCATGTGCTTCGGAGGAGGGAGGCTGCAGTCCAGAGCCTGGGATCCAGTTGGACGGGGCCTCCAGGGGGCCCCCCTGTGGTTGTGCACTGCAGTGCCGGCATTGGCCGCACAGGTAAACATAGCTTTATGAGTGGACATTTTATTAGATAAACCTGTGTTTATTTAAAGACATTTTTCCTTTACGAGGTATGTGGCTTTGTTCTGGCATTTATATTGGTGTTGCTGTAAAACAAAACAAAAAATTTCATGTAAAGACGTGTAACTGAAGTAGACTGGGTATCATTTTAAGTTTTGCAATGCAAGCCCGGTCACCTGAGTTCTGGTAATAATAGAAAAACTATTTTCTATTCACTTTTTATGTAATTTTATTTATGTAACATTTCTACAAAACCCATTTTTTCATTTAACATAACAAGCCCCCGATGCTGAAAAAAATCCTAGAGGAAACACTGCTAGAGTTTTAGATTTTCCCGTGGTGTTGTCTGTATTGTCCAGTCTTTTGTGACCTAAGCATCTGCGCTTAATTGGGTAACGTTTTCTTGTGTAACTTCTCAATCTATGCCTTGGTCCCTGTTTCCCGACCAGGCACGTTCTGTACACTGGACATCTGCCTGTCCCGGCTGGAGGACATCGGCACAATAGATGTCTGTCAGACGGTGCGGCGGATGCGTACTCAGAGGGCTTTCAGCATCCAGACCTGGGACCAGTACTACTTTTGCTACACAGCAGTTATTGAGTATGCCCAGCGCAATGGGAAATTGAGCCCAGTGCAGTGGTCTGACTCAGACCTAGAGACTGACAGCGAGTGAGAGACACACAGAAGGATTAAAAAAAACAAAAAACAATGGTATAGCCAACAGCCGAAGTAATAGGAACTAAAGAGTAAGGAATGACGTTTCAAAGTAGGAGGGAGATGACTCTTCTGCCATAAGAGACAAGGGATGGACATGTTGTTTTGGCTCTTGATGTAATGATGAAGACTCCCACAGTTGCTCTTCCTTCACATGAATGGATAGACAGCAGATTTGAAGAGCAGAGAAAAAGAACACAGGGAGTGGAGACTGCGCATTGCATCACTGATTGAGCAAGCTGTCCTGCCAATTTTCGAGCCCCTTTTTGTTTAGCAAACTACAGGGGGACTGCCCTGAACCTGTCTTGTTGACAATAGAGTTGTACGAGTTGTAGCATTTTTATATTACCTTGCACATGAGGAATGACAAACTTGAACTGTACCCTTTGAAGCCCTCCAAACCCAGTCTTCGTTCGTTTTTGCATTTCTTGTTCCTTTTCAACCTGAACAACTCTGATCACAGATAAAATGTGAGGGGGTACGAAAAGGTGAAACTTGAAAACATTTTTTGTTTTGTGTTTTTATTTTTAAAGGAGAAATGGTTCTGCATGAGCAAATGGTCGTGACAATAGATCAGTGTATGAGCCATTTAGTCCATTTCCGTTTTATCTTTATTTTCCATGTCCTTTTTTTCTATGGTGCATTTTCTACGTGTGTTTCATATTTGTGCATATGTAGACTAACATTTCAAAGCCAAAGTCCTCACCCTCAATGCTTGGATGTACTCCTTACTGAGATATTATAGACTGAAGCCCATGTATATTCTTGTAATATACGTTATTGTGCATAGTAACAACCTCTGAAAGAATAGCAAAAAAACCTTGTTTTAATATAATTGACATAACCTTGAGAAGAAGTATAGCGAGTCAGGCTATGACAAAATATAGAAAAGGGTTCTGGTATTAAAACTGATATCGTATTGTAAATCTGTGTGATTTGTCAGGTCTAACATTATCTTTACTGTTGGAGCGTTCTGAATGGACGATCTTAAGTAATTTGGCCTTAACTTGATTCACTGCCTCGTCGTTCTCAGACCTAAACCATACCTGAAACTGAAAACTTTTATTTACCCTTTTGTTCTTTCCCTTTTTGAAACGTATGCCCTCGATATCACAATTGTTGTTTGATTCTCGAGGCAAATTCTGCCTCAGATAATTGTGCCTTCAACTTTTCCTTAGCTTAACGTCTCGCTAGTGTAGTAATAACACCCAAACTAGTGCACTTGAATAGTACACATTGACTATGTGTCACACAGCACACACACATTTTGCCTATAGTCCTGTACATAGTACACTACTAATAATAACAAGACAGTAGTGAGTTACCTGGGACTAAGCTCTGGATTGAGACATGGCTATTCTTTTATCATTTGACCTCAGGGGGTAATTCTAGTGTATTTTGCCTAGTGTCAAAGATCCATTTCTGGGTTTGCCTCTGGTAAATTATCATTTAAGAAAAAACTATATCAACTTTATTTTGTATTTTTACTGTATTGTATCTTACTATATTTATGTCTTTGTAAAACTTCTATAATATTGAAATCAGTGAATGTTGGTACGATGCTACAAAGAAAACAAACCAGTTATTGTATTTGATAAGCTGAACAAATCAGATGAGGGAGTGAAGTATATTTTTGTTGTTCACAATGAAACTTTGGTGGAAAACTTGCCATTGTATTTTCAGAACTGACTTGTATAAATGGTGATTGTTCAATTCTAGGAAGTTGGGGGAGAGGGGGGACTGGGTGAAGCAAACGACTGTTTTTAGAGAGCGTATTGTAAAACTCTTCAGTAACAATTACATTAACGTCTTACTGTTTGGTACCCAATGCCAAGGACAAAACAAAAAATAGCTATGAAGAGGAAAAAATAGCAAAGTTAGCAAAGTGGTTGCCATTTCTGTTCACAAAATCCCAGCTTGTTGTCTGAAAAAATATATAATTGGACTGGATTAAGGTTTATCGGCATGGAAAGCGAGCCTTGAATGTTTTTGGGGTAATGGTGTCTAAGCAATTTTGTCAAGACAGACATGGATATTGTGAATGTGGACCCTGCATCCCTCAATGCCAAAGGCCCAGGCTCACCCTAAAGATTTTTTTTTTTTTTGCTCTCACACATCCTCAACAGCCTACTAGCATGGACCTACCAGTGCAGCCTTGCATCCATGGACACAGAAAGACTCGGGAGCACCTTGGGAACATTACTTAAGATTATGTATAGCCACAAAATGGGAGTGTGTGTGTGTGTGTATGTAAAAAGAGTCTCAGTTCCCATGCTACTTTGAATTTGTTGATGAGAAACCGAGAATGCAACGTGCATTTGTCATTGGTTCATCTAATGTTTCTTTCTGTGCTTTAAGTTCACGTGATTGAATTACAGCCTTTTACATGCTGTCATCAAGGCTGTCCCATTAAAGGTCCAGTGTGTAATATTTGAGGATCTATTGACATAAATGCAATATAAAGTCCATAACTATGTTTTCAGTGGTGTATAAAGGCCTTACATAATGAAATTAGGTTTTTATTGCCTTAGAACGAGCCATTTCTATCCCCTTACATGGACGTCACCATGTTTCTTCAGTAGCTGAAATGGACAAACTGCGCTACTGTCACT
>NW_024041824.1:0-7682 GCF_014851395.1 Micropterus salmoides | reverse complement strand
ACACACACACACACACACACACACACACACACACTCTATCAGCCTATAGGGGGAAATTCCAGATGGATTCTTTCAGGCAGTGTTTCACAGACGGGATGGAAAGAAAGACCTCCCACTCCTGTCAGAAGACCAGAGACTCTCCCTGAACACAAACTCTCAATCCTTTCAGTTAAACCTCCTCCTCCTCCTCCTCCTCCTCCTCCTCCTCCTCCTCCTCTGTGGATCTTTTCCATCTGCTTTCTGGGTGTCCTGACCTCTGACCTCTGACCTGTTTGCTCCCGGCTGGTTGTGATACTGCTGGTTTAGGAATTGAAGCGCGTCGACGTTCCTATAGAGTCTGTTTTATTATTATTATTATCATTACTGCCGTCAATGGGATGATGAAGTGATCAGAGAATAGAAGGAGCAGAGTTGGTAAATATATGCATTATTTACAAGGTTGTTTATTTATTATTATACAACACAAGGTTGTACAGTGAACGTAGTCCCTTCATGCTACGCACAGGACTTAGATAATGAAATTAAATATAACAACATATGGAGAAAAAAAATTAATAAAACAAGTTTATTTATATAAAATAATATTTAGTAGTTTTCACTCGATTTTCAGTTTAGTTTAAATAGTGAATGTAGTTTTATTACATATAAAAGGTTATTTATTTTTTCTTTATTTCATGTCCGTAAATCTTTCATTCAAATTCAAAATGAGCTTTTTAGAGTTTTTATTTTGTAATTTCTGTTTAATGGTCAGAAAAAAAGTCCAAATTAATTATTTTTACCTGTAAATAAACAGTAAGACGTAACCTAATATCTGAACTACATTATTAATAATAATAAAGTTATTAATGTTGCTTTACTGCTCTAAACAAGAACTTCAATACATTAAGTTGCAGTAGAATGACACTTTACTGCAGATACAACAGTGTTTTATAGTTTTATTATGTTGTCTTTTTGGGTTGAATTGACTGGGGACTTTTTAAATAATAAAGACATTTCATACCAAAAACAAACGAAAACACAAGAGAAATGTGATGAAGAAACGGTAAGAGTGAGGTGAAGAGGTGTAAAGCTTCACTTGGTTTTATATTCCCAGAGTGGTGAATTGATTGTTGTCGTTGGCACAGAAGGAGAAAGAAAGTAATCGTAGGAGGTCTGAGGCTCACTGAGCTGCTCAGCGTCAGATAGAAACTTCCAGGAAGGTCGATGGAGTGAAAGGACGGTGAGAGGAGACAAAGAGGAAGGGGGGAAGGAGAGGACGGCGGGAGGAGGCGGAGGAGGAGGAGGGGCGTCCCGGGTCAAACAGGGGAGGAAACACATACCTCCTCCCCCCACAGTGGAGGAAAATAACCCAGCTGATGGACGAGAGAGAGAGGAGAGAGGGAGAGGGAGAGAAAGTTGTGCTGGGAAGTTGTTGAGAGCGTGAAAGAAACGGAGGAGGAGGAAGGAGCTGCCGGGCAGCGAGGAGCAGCGAGGAGCAGCCCTGAGGCAGACCAAGGAGGACGACTTAAAAACAGAAGGATTATAGAGCGGAGGAGCTGCTGCTGGAGCACAAAGAGCGGCGGCGCAGGGAGAGCTGGAGCAGATGAGGCGTGTTGTTGTGACGTCATCGGATTAACGCTTGGATGATGTCACTCTGTTTCTCCCGGTAACGCCCCCTCCCTCCCACCCCAACCGCGTGTGGATGTGGATGTCGGTTGCCTGGTGGACCTGACTGTGAGAGTGGGCGGGGCCGCGCCGACATGGCCAGCTACCTGCTGTGCTGGAGGGGCGGGCTCTGGAGGACAGGTACATGTACTCCCCGCCTTACCCGGCCGTGTACAGGTGAGTCTGGGTCAGGACCTTCGGGTTTAAACCGGCTGAAATGGGTTCATTTAATGTTATAAAAACTACTCGGGATCCTTTTAGGGTTGCATTTACTAATTATTTTAGTATTTTCCTGAAGAATCGATTATTGGTTTCATTTAAAAAATGTCAAAAACACTGAAAAATGTCCGTCCCAGTGTCCCAGGAGACTTTTTTTAGACGTGTCTTAACCCAAATATAGTGGTTACTTTATTTTTAGTGTGTTTACTGTGATGGAAAACAGCTTCTTCTGACCGTCGCCTCATCGTTTCAGCTCCAGATGTCCTTCAGAGAGAACATTTGACAGCGTAGCCTGCAGCCCGTCAGCTCTCTCTGGTGGACGGACTCTGTAAAGGAGACTCTGTTTGACCTTTCTGGATAACTTGTCGGCCGACGTGTTTGCTGAAACCCATTTATTTGTGAGACCAGCGAGGTCGGGCCGATTAGTAGCTGGTCCGGTCTGACATGATGGACGTGAAGCGGTCTGCTGGATCCTGGATCTGGAAACATTTCTGTTAGCTGCGCTCACAAGGCCGATATATGACAGCAGCTGCAATATATGTAGTTTTACTGTGGAGAATAAAGCAGCTGAATGACGTCTGACAAACTAACAAAGCATCTAAAAAGCTTGTTTTTATCTCTATTCCCTGGGCTGAGGCTGCCAGGCCGACGTGGTAAAAGTACATGATAAAACATCAAACGATCAGTGAGTATCAGACTTCGTAGTTCCCAGCTGGGGAGTGCACCACAAGTAACCTGAACTTCAATTAAAACGAACACTTCATCAAACCAACAGGGAGTTTTACTGCTGACCTACTCGGTGTACTTCAGGTCAGTGAGCTTCATCCTTTATGTTTCTAATGACAAAATGTATTTTTGTAAACTTCAGTCATAGCAGGGTCCCGTATAGCTGCTTATCCTGGTTACTGGGTCGATTAGACGCCCGCTCTGGTTTTTATAGAGGTTCTTTGGACGTATTAAACTTGATGTATAAAAAGTCCGTCGCTCACTGTCTGCTAACTTCTGCCGCCCTTTTCTCTGCTTCCTGCCCCGTGTTGTTGGGGACGCTTGTTTCATTACCTTACCCAGAATCAGACATCAGAAATACCTTATAGATCCTGGAGGGGAAATTCCTGAAAAAGGGAACATCTGCATTTAACCCATCCCAATCAGGAGCGGCGCCCGGGAGCAGTTAGGGGTTCAGGGCCTTGCTCAGGGGCCCCTTCGGCAGTGGTCCGTGCTGGACTTGATCCGCCGACCCAGCGGTTCCTGTGCCCCAGGTCCCTACAGACTGAGACTGAGGATCTGAATATTTCCTGCACCACGCCTGATGATCTTTACTCTGGTTCCTCTGCACAGGAGGTCTTTGTTGGGATTTCTCAGGAGAACCGGCAGCTTTGTCCACTGAATCCATCAGAGGATGAGAAGTGATCCTGTTCTTGATGAAACAAGAGGAGGTTAAGCAGTTGTTTCCTTCACTCCGCCCTCAGTTCAGACTTCAGGATTCTCTGTTTTGCAGTTTCAGAAACAAACAGAATTTTTATTTTTTTTGTTTTCCTGATGCAACTCAGTGAAATGTGTTGAACACTGAAGCTTTTAGTTCTGCAGAAGAACCAGCAGATAAAAACACTGTGTGTATACAGCTTATCTCAAAGATGCTTTATCATTAAAAACATGTCGGGGTGGTTTATTTACAGCGGGGGGGGGGTGATGCTGCGTGGAGTAAAATAAGTGTTGAATAACCAGCTTCTTTCCTCCTCGTAGCTAAATCATTAAAAATTAGAGTGAGCTGTTATTTCATTAGCATGTTTGTTAGCATTAGCATGCACGTAGTAAATATAACATCTGTCATATTATCGTGTTCGCAAACTTATTTACAGCAACATGATCATTCTCTCTCTGTTAGCTCTGTGTTTGGGCGCCACCAAGCAGGAAGCTGCGGGTCTGAGAAGTGACACCTGCGTCCTCTCAGCCACTGGAAATACTTCTCAGCTGATTTATTCCCTCAGTAAACTCTTTCCTGATGAGTTTCTGGTCTCAGTCGCTAGTTTCAAGTCTTCTTCAACACAGCATGATGTTCATTTAGTAAATTATGGTCCCATTTAGAGGAACAGAGACCAGGAGGCTTTAGGGCGGGGCTACCTTGTGGTTGGAGGCGACTCGTGTCCGCTGCTCTGTGAACATTTAACCAGCGCCGCTGAAAAAGCTCATCAGGAGTCGGCTGTTCATTGTTGTTTTATCCAAAATTAGCATCACAGCTAACGTGAATTACAGATGCACCTTGCTAACCAAGCTGGCTAGCTCCACCCTCTCGTACAAATACGGTCACGTCCAGTGCTGCCTGGTTGCAAACAACCAAGATGGCGACGGCCAAACTCGAGACTTCCCAGCGGTAGTCCACAAACAGCAACAGGTGCTGCTCCTGAGGGACATATCTGGCTCTTTAGCGGCTAAATGCTCCACCGTGTTCACCGGCGAGTCTGCTGCTGAGTCTGCTGCTGAGTCTGCTGCTGAGCCACAGACACTGAACCAGACAGGAAATATGCAGCTAAACCCAAAGTAAGAGCTGCGTGGAGCTGCAGAGATGGTCTGTTAATACAAACTTTAAACCAGTGACTTTAAGTCTGGAATGTTTTCCTATCTACCTTTCTGTCCCGTGTTTCTGTCCAGCTCTGATTACAATCTGATTCTGGCTCTGCTGAATAGTTGGAATATTTGGATTAGGTTTAGCATGAAAATCCTTGATATTGGCCCAAATGTTCAGAAAGTGTGAGACCTCTGATCCAAGCCTGGCTTCAGTTCTCAGCCTCCACTTGGAGGTATAAACACAAGTCAGTCAGGGAAGGAACGACGCAGTGACGTGTTCAGGGAGGAAAAACGTCCGCTGACCTGTCGACCCCGCGCTGACCTGACGAACCTCCTGGTGAAGCGGCGCCTGGCGTCGCTCTGGTTCCGTTTCAGCGTTAACTCGGCGGTCTGACTCAGCAGGAGGCCGGCTCTGCTCGGAGGCTTCGCTCTGCAGCACTTCAAACAGAATCCCTAATGAACCTTTTTAGCGAGTCCGGACCTTTCTGCTGAACTAAAGGCCCCGCAGGCAGAAGCCTCCTGCAGTCTGGAGGAAGTTTGCTGCTTCAAGTTTTCTACCATCTATTATAGATCAAGCGCTTGTTTCAGGGCCGAGTGGAAGACGCGAGGGCCGGACTCTGTTTACCGCCGCCTGCTTGAGTCGTGTTGATGTGTCAGTTAGTGAGATTAGTGTTTCCTTTGACGGCTTCAGGCGCTTGTTTAAAATGCTTAAAAATGTTGACATTTAACTCGCAAACACCTCGAGGAGCCGATTAAATTATGACTTGTGTCTCTGAAGCAAAGACAGAAGTAGTGTGATGGAAAACCTCTGAGGGACGAGGGCTGCATGGATGGAAACTGCTGTTCACGACAACAACCTTAATAATAAAGGTGAAGCGATCACTAATTTACTATTGTTGTGCTCAGATACATGGAAATGTTGATGAAGAACACCAGTAATGATTGAAAGCTCGAGAAGAGAGACGCTAAGTTTTGTCAGCTGCTGTTTCAGAAGTCAAAACTAAACTTTAAAACTTCAGAAGCAGTTCTTTAAACCAGATCTGTAACGTCAGAAAAGGCCTGTGTGCGTTGGTTTCAGAGGCGAGGTGGTGTTTGGAGCTGTGATTCTTCTCATTTGTGCAAGTTTGCCGTCTGTTTTTGTTCACCACGGGTAGCCAGAAGGCGGAGCTATTCAAGTACAAATTCAGTCGGGCCGGATCTCAAAACTAGGACAGTGGGGATATCATAAGGATTTTATTAATACATCTTGGTATCTATAATATTATCCTATCTATTAATCTGTTCACTGCACCGCCGCGTCATGTCATGAGAACCTGGAGCTGAGGCGGAGACACGTGCTGCACTGCTTGCGTCTTCGTTGCTTCACCTCTAAAACTAGTTATGTAGAAAAATGGAACCCAAGCTCAGATTGGTCTGTTGTTTTTCCAGTGAAAAGATTTGATTTGGAGGTGAGAGACCTCACTCAGTAGTTTGAGACTGCATGTGTGGACAGGAGGATCGAGTAAACCAGGCCTGTGAAAACCATCAGTGTCTAAAATATTGTGCATGAAGAACAGAAAAGTGAGCGACTGCATCTGGTCCTGCTCTGTATTCTGCTCCCTGTCAGTTTTGGTTGCTGTGGTTTGAGACTGGATGAATGAAAGCTGCCTGACACACCCAGTCTGTCTCTGTCTTTCTCTAAATTTGTTCCTCGTTTGTTCCTTTTCCTCCTCTGATCTCTGAAATTCTTTCTCCTCCCGTCTGTTTTCTCTCTGCTGCTCCGTGACTCATTGTTTTCGAGCCTCTCCGAGACGTTCAGGTTCCCGGAGCTCGTTCTGTTCCTGTGGTTTAGATGAATGAGGTGTTGAGGAGGGACGGGCTGTAATGAGGTTACGGTGGCGTCACGTGTGATGGACGGTAGAGACGGGAAACAACCACGTTTAGTTTAGTAAATGGAATAAAAGGAGCGGCAGTTTAGGCTGGCGGGCTCGTCTCCTGCCAGAACATCATCTGAACAGATAAGTAGATCTCGGTTGTTAAATCAGGGCAGTCAGAGACGGACCTGCTCCCCCGGTGCCTGCTGGGTAAAGAAAATATAACAACAAGAATTTCCTGGCGTCCTGTTGAGCGCTGCTGCTGCTGCTGCTGGTGAGGAGGTTATTTCTGTCCTGGCTGAATGGGATTATGTTGGCGGAGGAAGGACTCGCTGACGGAAACATCCGGACTCACGTCCACTCTGCTGCTCTCGCCTCCACGCGAGGAAACACTACGGCCACACCTGGACGTTTGAATGGCTTTCATTCATTTGAACCAGGAACAGCCTGTGAGCATCTTTCTGACGCTCCGCAGCAGGAGATATTCAGTAATGTCATCGTGTGTGATGGCGCAGCGGATAAGACACGGACCCGGGTTCGAATCCACTGTGAGACACTGAGCAAGACTCTGAACTCTAGCTGCTCCAGAGGCGTGCGACCTCTGACATGTGTGGATAACAGCTAAATGAATAAATGTGCGTGATGGACGGTCGGCTGCGTGCTGTGGCGCCCCCTTGGGGCAAAAGGACTGTTAAATATTTGCATACCTGTCGACACTGGGATTTGAAAAAAGGGAAATTAAATAAAAATTAAATTAAATTAAATACATTAAATAAAAGTATTGTGTTGATTTTGTAGTATTTGAGTTACTGTATTCATTATATGGAGTTTAACACTTGGACTCTATATTAATTCCAGTTAACTCTTTGTGCAAGAAGCTCAGTCTGCACCGGTCTCTTTACGATAACTTTTCAGTAATCGTAACTATTCATGCGGAAGGATCTTTACTCGCATATTTATTATTTTCGTGTTTTTAGGGCAGGATCTGAGTGAAGTATTCTGTAGATCAACGCATCCTGCAGCCTGGACTCCTGCCACTGTTGTTCTGCTTCGGACTTCCCGTCACAGCTAATGTTGTACATACTGCCACCTGCTGGCCCAGAGCACCTGATAGCAGACATTTCCAATACGCCCAGCGGGTCTTTATTTTTAGGAAAGGTTAAAAATAACAGGGGATTTACAGGGGAAATATTTAAACAGGAGGACGGCGAGATAAAATAAAATTGATCCCGCTCATGTCTGGACGGGAAAAATGAAGCTGCAGCCGCTTAGCTTAGCATAAAGACTAGAAACAGGGCGAGGCAGCTAGCCTGGCTCGGTCCAGCACCAGATTAACACGTTTTATCTCGTTTGTTAAATCTGGACAAAGTTCCTTCCTGATGCTTCGCTCGTCGCCTCTGT
>NW_024041823.1:0-28235 GCF_014851395.1 Micropterus salmoides | reverse complement strand
TAAATGCAAAAACTTACTGATTTCAGTGTCCAGTAGTTTGCTCTAACTTGCTTGAGTCCCTCTATCCTCTTCTTTGTTTGTTTTTGTTCTCTCCTTTGTTCGCTCCTTCTTCAAACTGTATCTCTTTAGCTTCTTTCTCTTTCTTTCTCCTTCTTTTTCCTCTTTTTCTCTCCTCTGGTGTATTGTGGTCACTTCTTTTGCATTTTCCTCGTCGGTGTTTATCCCAGTAGTTGTTTAGCAGTAAATCTTAAACATGACTTCTCTCTATATATCGGTTTGAGGTTAGAAGATAGACACAGTGGATATTTTACAAGCACCGATCAGGTAAAGCAACACTGAACACACCTGATTCAGAATAAATAATATCCATTCATCCATTAACTATACCCACTTATCCTTTAGCCTACAGTGTCAAATACCATAGGCTTAAGCTATTAATGTTTAATAGGAAGTTACAGCAGTTATACCCCCAGTCATGGTGGCTCGAGTTGAATTAAACATCACAGCTGCTGAGAGGGAATTTAGGCTTTTAGGGAGGGATGACAGCCTCAGCTCTAAAGGAAAAGGGTGCGCTGGATTTATAAAACAAAACAAGCTGCAGAGAGCCCCCAGCTGTAGTGCATGGATCATGCGTAAAATTCATCCAGCCAGAGGGAACGATCACGAACAGTTCACAACGCGCCGGTCGTACTACACAACCCATTGTAGGTACTGGAGAGGGAGTGGTGTTCTGGCGCGCAGGGCCAGGGACAGGAGATCGTGGAGTGGCCGGGCGTGCTGCAGACGGTCAATGATTGTTCCCTCTGGCCAGAGGAAGCCAGACGCTGCTGATTTTAAAGAAATATAGAAATTACCTTAATAGCAAAAAAGCATACTGTCAATATTTTAGAAAGTTCATGTCTTACTAAGAAGAGCTCAGCTCCCCCATAGTTCGCACCCTGGGTGGTAGCCAATGTCGTAATTGAGATTAAAATTTAATTAATTGCACAGCGCTAAGTTGATGCGCTGCAGAGTTGAAGTCACGAGTCATTGGTGTTAAAGTCAAAGTCGAGTCTAAAGTCATCATTTTTGTGACTGCAGTGCACACCTCAAATATGCACTTTTGACACAGGACTCCCCTACAAGACGGGGCAACTTTCTCAGGCCTTCTCATGTGAGTTAAGATGGTCATTTAGTGGCAACATAATCCAAAGGAAATTTGCAATCAAATTGCCACAAACTAACTGACATGCAATGAGGCATGACACATGGTCCTGGGGGAACTGTTCATTATTCACGAAGTGGAACACAGATTGCTGCTTTGATCAGTTCAGTGATCTGGCATGAATTTGCCATACTGTGATATACAGTATATTGATAGTGGTAAATATCCGTATTAATATCATGATGATTTCAGCCATGTCATCATGTCACCCTCATGATATTGGTGTAGATCATTATTCAATAATTGGTTCTTTCCAAAGTTATAATAGAGTTCAAGGTGTTCAGCTGAATGAGAGTAACAGACACCTGAGATAATTCACATTTTCTTTTCCTTTCCTATCCTGTCCTCTGGAACAAGCTGCCTGACTTGAGATCTGTCACCACTGGGTCAACTTTCAAAAGCAAACTGAAACTGTTTCTATTTTCTCAGGCTTTTGATTTGTTACTGTGCATGTATCTGTACTTAATGCCTGTGGTGTGTCTGGATTTGGATTCCTTACTGTTTGTGTGTTTGACAGTATTTTAATGAAGCTGTTAAGTTTACTCTAATTTGATGTCCTGTATAAATAGGACAGCTGTGCAGGATAGGGCTGCACAACTGACAGAAAATCCAATGCCAAAGCAAGAGTCTTAAAATTCCCATAAGCTACAGAATAAAAGTCATTTTTACCATCAAAGAGAAAAACAAAACACAAAAATGTTATGGTACTTGAGGCTGCTTCAGACAAATAACAAATACTCTCCCAGTCATGATGCACTGACAATTTAAGAATCCTTGAAGAGTTTTCCTCAGAGAAAACACATTGCTGGGTGGGACATGAAGAGATTTACATATGAGCAGCTCAAATATGGCATACAGCCAAATGATGACACTTTTAAGTTAAATTGCCCACAATCTTCATATTGCCACAAACGTGTTCCTGTTAATATTCTGCAAAGATATTGGGATTTAAAAAAATAACAGCTATAAAAATGGAACCGAACAATCTCGACCACACCATGTTGCTCTTCACAGTCAAATATCTACCTGTGTTATAATTTAAAAAATGTGGAGCGCGCAGCCGTTACCCCGGTTTCTAAGCGTGAACCGGGTGAGAACTGGCAGAAACAAACGGTCCTCAGGGAGTTATTAGCGGAGAGAAAGAGGTTTAAATGGATGCACAATTTTCGTGGAACATGTGTGAACTGTTTTCAATGTGCCTGTCTACAACATACAAGTTGATTTTAGAATATGTAGGCTTATTAAAACAAGTTTGATGTTCAGATAAGCACGGACGTTTCTGTGGTTATTTTACAACTGTCTGGTTACACAAAATTTAACCAGCGTATCTTCCATGCGTAATTGTGGCTTGGCAGTGCACAACATCACTTCAGTTAAAGGCGGACCAACCTACTGCCTTCAAATGACTGCAAAGGGAGTAAATAAGAGACTTTCAATGAAGGCAACCTGATATTGCTCATCACTCATAACTGAAATAAAACATTTTTTTCAGTGTGATCACATGTCAGCTGGTTGAAAAAAAAGGATACAAGTGGAAAGACGAACAAAACATGAATAAGAAGGATTAAGTTTCAGATAAGTGTATATAGGCGCGTTTCACCATCACCAAATACAGTGATAAAGTATTATAGAGCTGCGTAAGACTCACTCATCGTTGGCAACAAAATTGCAGTGCGCATAGCATCGCCACACACTCTCCTCTGACTGTGGCGCAAGTTACCAAGATACTAAACCTCAGTGCGCCATAGCTGACACCAAAATAGGCCCGAGATTTGGTGTTCACAAAATAAGAAAGATGATTAACATGATAAAAAACGGCTTATAGGTAAAAACATGTGGACGTTTGTTTTCAAAAGTTGGTTTTGGAAAAAGTGAACAAATGTGCTATGGCCAGTTATGAACAGTTTGGAGTGGTAGAGCAGCGTGCAACACCCATCCCCCCTCCCCCCAGCGCGCGCGCTAATGGAAGAGGAGGCGCTCCAGTGGTTTATAGACCGATCAAACCAACCAGGCTGATACTGTCCCTTGTCATTTTGCGCGTCAGAGTCTAGGAATGAATTCTGACTGAAGCAACAGCTGCAGTGACAGCAGTTGAGATTCGTTCAGCGCGAGCCCTCATTAGCGCTCACTGGCAGCTCCGCTCCTAATTGCAGGTAAGCTGTTTTTATCCGCTCTAAAATTAGTTCAATTCAGATTTCTTTCCTTCTCTTTTCCCTCTTCCTCCGGGACAAAAACCAGGCAAGTGCCTTTAGTTAAAAGAAGCAATGCCTGTGGAAAATTAAGGTGGAGGAGGGTCAGAAGTTCAGCAAATAACTGTTCTTCGGTGTTATTTTTTACTGGCATTTTATTCCTGATCGGTGCTATTTGGTATTTTTCCGATACCTTACGTCTTTTTCTTTCCTGTTTAAAAAATAATTAATTTAGGGTTAGTGCCATGATGGTCACTGTGTAATCACGTTGTATGCTTCTGAGTATCAGATAAATAACGGGGTGATCATTTTTTGCGCGTTAATAAAATCTGCATGTGCCAGGTATTCCCACAGAAAAGTTTGAACGATGTATAGCCATGTTAAAGGTACCACTAACGCACAGCATGTACGCTTTGTGGCATATATAAAACACACAGATCCAGTCAAGCATGAAAAGAAATCGGACAAATACTTTCTTTCTGTCTTTTCATTTTCACAGTTCGAGTTTCAGATGCAGATGGAGAAGAAAGATAGTCTGTGAGTAGCCGGGATTATTGCCTTGGTTTTATCTGTGTCACCCCTCAGTCAGACTCCGGTGTTCAACATGTTCCACCAGCTGACGGATCAAACGGTGAATGGCAGCTGTAAGGGACCCACCTCGGTGTGCAACAAGAGCGCTGATGGAGACGCACTCCAGCTACCCACTTTCTCCACCGCGGCCAAAGCCAGAGTCATCATCACCTTCACACTGTGTGCAGTGTCAGCTGTGTGCAACTTGGTTGTGCTGTGGGCTGCGGGAAACGGCGGCAAGCGCAAGTCACACGTCAGGATCCTCATCATGAACCTGACGGTGGCGGACCTGCTGGTGACTTTCATCGTGATGCCTGTGGACGCAGTGTGGAACATCACGGTGCAGTGGCAGGCGGGAGACGTCGCCTGCAGGCTGCTGATGTTTATGAAACTGGTGGCGATGTACTCCTGCGCTTTTGTAACTGTAGTCATCAGCTTGGATAGACAGTCTGCCATCCTCAATCCTCTGGGCATCAGTGAGGCCAAAAGGAAAAGTAAAATCATGTTGACTGTGGCCTGGACCATGAGTGTGATCCTCTCGCTCCCTCAGGTAAGATGTATGATCAAATACAGCCCTCCCTAAACATTCACATGTGGCTTCTGGCTATGACACACCTCTCACATCTGGCCTTTTATGTGCTGGAGAATGAAACCTTGTTCGGAAAGCAAATCATTACTGCAAGTGTGCATTCCTCTTGTGAATCCAGCTTATTGAGTTTTGCTGAAAAGGAAGATCAAGGTTAATTCAATGATCTGCAAAGGGAAACATGACATTCAACAGTGTAACAGTAAAATGCAGTTTGCTCACTGAATCTGCAGTGCTGGTTGCAGAAGACAAAATTAAAACACCTAAAAAGGTGTACTTTGCCTCCGCTTGTCTATTAAGTTTCATTGTGAAAGGTACAATGTGATCAACATGATCAATCAAATATAAAGAAGTAACAGTTCTGAAGTCATGTCAGAGAAGGCTATGTACTGTGTTGATGTTAGCATGCTAAAAAGCGAACCCCTGTCTGTACTGTTTCATAATACCACCTCAAGAGGCGATAGTCTGATAGTAGTATCAGGCATCCCCCCATATTTTTAGCTAGGAGATGTGTGCAGACAGAGAGTTCGCTATGTTACACAAGCTCTCTTTTAGCCCAAGAAATAAACAAATAAACTCACAAAATGTCTGACAGCAAGTATTCTCACTATTTTCCTTATCAAATAGAAAAGTTCAACTGTACATCTTCTGAATTACAGTTTCTCTCTTTTACTAAACTAATGGCCTCATTATCTCATTGTAAACACATTTCATTCAGACTTGACAGAAACAAATTAAAACTCACCTAAACCATATTTGTTAGTTTCTCCACTGTTCCAAAAAAAAAATGAAAATATTCTGTCTCTTCTTCACACTGTCTCTGTCTCTGTCTCTGATGCCCGACCTCCCTCTTGCTCCTCTCCCTCTTGACTCCTCTCTGAACGCTGTGTCTAGTTGTACCTGAAGTCAGAGTCCTGGTCGAGGCTGCTGTAAATCACCTCGGTACTGTATTCCCTGTCATCAAACTGGCATTCGTCGGTTCTGGTCTGGCCGTGATCAGTGGCTGCTGAGCCCAGCTCCATTGCCTGCTCTTCAGGCTCCACTTCTGGTGCTCGTTTCGGACTCAGCCAGCTTATAGGATCACTAAGTTAGCTGCACGGCAAACTGAGTTAACTAGCTAACAGCTTATGACCTGATATCCTGCCACCTAATTTGTTGGAGTATGAATTTGACAGGTGAAGATAGTGTCGATTCTTACACATTGTACCTTTAAAATATAGTTTGATAGTTTTTATTTCCAAGTTGTGGGAAGTTTCCCAATACTTAACATTAGTATGGATATGATTTACTCCTGGATATAGGCCTACAAGCACAAGGTCATGGTTGCTGGTTGCAAAACAACCTGTGAAATTCATAACAGTCCTTGAATTGGTTTTAACTTCTGAACACAAATGAGGCAGCTGCTTGCATGTATCAAATTGGATTTCTGGACAGGTGTAGCATAATGTCCAGAGATTGCTGACCCGAATGCTTATCAAGTACCTAATCAGGTGTAAGATAACCAGTTTGTTTCCTCAACCTAATCCATTTGGACTGGACCACACTAGGAAGTCAAGATCTAACAACAAAAAATCTCATTTAGGCTCAGAATGAGTATGAGTTTAGATTGTACAATTGACCCTTCGCTAAGCCCCCCCCTTAGTTACTGTTGCTAAGTGCCACTGTCTATTACTGCACTACCCGGAGAAATATTGTTAAATTTGTTGGAAATAGCGATCTCAGAAAGAAGCAGACAGTTTTGCAGTTGCACTGTGCATTTGAAGGTTGTATTCAGGCTGTCAAACTGACGTGAAAAAAATGAAAGATAGAAGCTAAAGCCTACCAATCACACAGTACAAGTGAACCACCGCATCCCCCGACGATTGAGACAAAAGACAACGATATTAAGGATCAACACTGTTCCTGTACAGCTGGGTAGGCCTCTATTCATATTACAATCATTAATAAGAAGAACAGTAGGACTTTATTACGTTACATTCAGTAGAAAGTTAGCTAGCGTTAGCTAGTTAACATTACATTATGAACAATCCACAGCCGACATTTTTCTGGAATTATGTTAGGTTTTGGAAAGTGAAGAATAAATTGTACTTCTCCTTTGAACCTCTCTGGGTAGCAACTGTAATTATTACAAGTGCCCCAGGAACAGCGTTTGAACATCTCTTGGAAAATAAAAAAGCTAGAAAATAACTCATTTTGCATTAGAGTCAATGGAGCGCAGCCATGAACGTGTCGGACCTCAGTTAGAGCGAGTCCTATGCTGCACTGTGATTGGCCAGCTGGGTTTGGTTTATTGTGGCAGCGACCTCTAGTTCTCTGGCTGTAGAAAGTCAGAGTAAACGTCACGGAAGTTATAGGTCATGTGACTAACTTAATGCACCTATTTTAACCCAAACCAGATGTTTTGCTTAACTTAACCAAGTAGTTTTGTTGCCTAAACCTAACCAAACTCTTTTACAACGTTAACCATATGTTTAACTTCACGCAACTTATGTACCGTAGTTAAGGTCCAGTCGCCTGTTGCTGGACTGGTATGGAAACGGTCATATATGCAGTTTTGGGAGGCATTGAAAAAATGACTTATTTTGTTGCTTAGGTTTGAGGACTTGTTTCTGTTTGTTGCTTTGGAGAGTAATTACAAATTGGTTATGAATTTTGTCAACTAATTCAATTTCAACATGATTATTTATTCCAAAAAGTTCATTTGTGCTAAAAACATATATAAAAGCATACAATGTATGGAACCATACATTGTGAGGACAAAGAAGCGGCCTACAGCCTGACTGATAATTGAATAATAATTGATTATTATCTATGTTAATGTGAAAAAATCCAATTATAATTTTAAGGAGTCATTGCCAGTGGTTATTTGTGTATTTGTAGTAACAGGTAATAAATTTAATTGTCAAGCAAACTGGTGAGGGTCCAGGCTGGCTGAGATGTTATTTATGTGCTGTAGAACCAGTTTCTCAAAGCACTTAGGGGTGAGTTCCAGAGTTCCTCACCATCACGCCTGCATTACCTCCTCGGCTTCTTATTCTTAACTCCACTGGGATCTCCTTTGGACATGCACGTCGATCCTGATATTGTAGGAGTTCCTCATGTGACTGTACCCACAGTGTTTTGTTGTTTGGTGCCCATTTCTGGTGTTAGTCCTATTTACAACAATCCTACTTACATATAAAATTACTTTACAAATACAGTGTTAAATAGTTTGAAAAGTTAAAAAGTTAACTATGAAATATAAAAAATATTATATGTAACTTGGACATGGGAGAGGAAGCTGCTGTGTTGGGTTGCCACTCTCTGCGGCACCAGAAGGCAGAGTGACCCAGTGCTCCTGATGGCCAGTACGACTACATTCTCAGTCGACCTTCCCGAGGCATTAGCACATCACGATGCGTTAGATTAAGTCTCCTGGTTGGTCAGTGCTAGATTTGTGTCCAACTATCGTCACATATAGCCAGGTTTTCTAGTGGTTCATACCAGGCTCTAAATTGAATCCACTACTGGTTGTATGTGCAGTGTTTCACTTGATGTTGCCCAATAAGAATTCAGAATCTCAACAAAAGGCACTAGTGTCTAAAAACCGTATGGACATGAAAGAAGCAGAGGCAAAAACGGTAATATCAGATGGGGCAGTGCGGGCAGGGCATCAAGGCCACTGTTGGTCCCAGGGCATATATTTTTGAGGGCCATAGGGCCAAACTGAGGGGGCACGGCAGCAATGGCCTTCATGAAATTTCTGCCCTGCTCACAAATCATTGACATGAAAGGTAAATAACTCAGTCTAACTGAGAACCATGTGCACACTACAGGACAAATCAAGTAGAAATAGTGGTAATGGGTCATTAATTTGTGGGATCACAATTATCAATCAGTCTATTCAAGTCAAATCAACTGACATCACATTCACCAATTAGAAAAAAGAAGAAACAAGATGACAGAGACGTTAATTTCTTTACTTATTTTTTACTTTAATTTTATTCTAATTCTTATTCAGTGCACCCTGCACCATTTTATTGAAATGCAAATGTAAGGCTCAGGCATTTATAAGTACTCAGGAGCCATTTCTTTACGAGTGGTCTGAGACATCTCTCAATTTCTTGCAACAATAAGTCAGAACATACTGACAAGTACCATAATTTACTTGAAATTCATTACCTTGAATTACCAAATAAGACTAATAATACATTGCAGGCATCACATCCTGTAATTATTCCACAGCTTTGTGGTGTTGAAGAACATCTACTGTAAATTTCGACCTATGCCACTGTTTGCTGATTCATAGTGTTTGGCTTGTATCTTGCTTATTTCCAAGGACACTGTACAGTAACAAGTAATGCTGCAGATTTCATGACACTACAGCTACCCTGCATGGGTCCTGATTTAGACTTAGACCAAGAACCTGTGACCTCTGAGAAACCCCTTTCTGCAACGGCTCTTCGAAAGGCTGTAATTGCAAAAACCTATTTGTTGTTTGTTGTTTTTGAACCTTTGAAAGATCAAAAGGGAACAAACCCTCAAAAGGATCTTGCATATAGATGTATTGCTGCAGTGTTTGTGTACTAAGACGGTCATCAGGCAACAATCTGAAAATATGAAACCCAATTGCGCAAATAAGACTTTATTCGTAATGATCCTGATGATGTGGACAACGACATGTATGATTTAAGATTTATTATCAGCTGAGCTACAGCAATAATAGCCATCATAGCTGCAATATTTAAATAAATTTAAGTTTAAAAACAAAAGGTGTACTGTAGAAAGAAAGCTGACTCCTATACTGTCTGTGTTGGTAGTGGATGTACTGTAGATCATGAGCTGTGAAATCAATGATTATGAAATAGAGGATTGGCATACTGGCACTACTGTCCTGGTCTATGCGTTATACTTACAAATCCTTTTTGTTTTGGTTGAAAGTTGCAGGGAGACATAAAGCCAATTAATGTCTCTGACCCAGAACATGGGACTCCATTCTCAATGGGTAGATCATGTCAAGCCAATCAACAAATCTGTTGGAATCTCTAACAGCATCACCCAAAGAAAGGACACAAAGAGGAAAGAGAGCTAGAGAGAGAGAGTGGTTGACCTTCTCAACTCGTCCTTACTTCACCAACGGTCAAGACATTTAAAGGCAGTATTATTACAGAATTGTCCCTGACATTATGCATGCATGATGAAGATTATGAAGAGATGAAAAATGCAATGCTGTATTCTGTCAGCAGGTCAACAGGCAATGCCATCAAAATTCTTCCATTGATCTACTACATCTACAATACATCAAATACAATTAATGCCATAAACCATTCAGGTTATTAGTGCAAGAATTACTCATTTTTTTGCAAAATTATTTTGAATTTATGAGTTCTGTTAAGTGTTGGCTGGGTTGTACTGTTTTTCATCAAGAGTTGAGACTTTGTAGAGGATGTTGCTGAGACCTCTGATTTAAAGTCTGGGGGCATCTTAATGTATATATATTTGATGTTTACTCAAAGGTTAAACATCAAATATATATATAAAAAAAAGGGTTTAGTTCTTGCAAAACAAATAATAGTTTAATACATACACTATTCTGCAGTCGCAGGAAAAAGTATTTCAACCCTTTGGATTTACCTGGATTTCTGCAGAAACTGATCATAAAATGTGATCTGATCTTCATCTAAGGGCTATGTTCAGACTGCTGCCAAATTGACCCAAATCAGATTTTTCTGCTCATATGTGACTCAAATCACATATTGTTATGACATTGTGAACAGGCCAAGTCACGTGGAATCTGATCTTTTCCAGTTCGGATTTGGGTCACTTTCACTTTCATGTTCGGTCCAAATCCGATACAGATTGGATCTTTTGAAATACGACTTCACTTCAATCTGGACACTCAGGCAGAAGTGATGCAACTTTGACATCACTCAAGAGTAGCTGTTGTCACAGTTCTGCTGTAGATGGAGCTGCGGTGAACTAAAAAGCCATAAACATGTGGCTCTCTTTCTTCTCTACCTTGCTAGCATATGCTCACAAATTCTCTTTCTTCCACCTGAAATCCACCGGACCGCGAGCTTTCTATTGAGTTACGTGCATGCTACTTGTCCGTGCGGACACAGTAGAGAGAGAGGAAGTGAGTTGTGGGGCAGATACATTGTACAGCACCAGGAACCGTAATGAATTACAGAAAGTCGTGAAAATTTGTCATAATTCGGGAGAAATGTGACGCCGGGAGGAAACCGTGAGAGGACAATGAAATACAGGACTCTCCCATGAACCGTGCCTTGAACAAAAGAGCTCTCATAAGACCTCAGATTAAGAACTGTTGAGCTGCATAAAGCTGGATAGAGATACAAAAGTATCACTTAAGACCTTGATGTTCATCAGTCCAAGGTAAGACAAATTATCTATAAATGGAGAAAGTTCATCACTGTTGCTACTCTCCCTAGGACTGGTTGTCCTGCAAAAATGACTTCACAAGCATAGCGCAGGATGCTCAGTGGGGTTCCATTTTGTCTACATTTATTAATTTAGTTGACGCTTTTATCCAAAGTGACTTACAATTGCTATATATGTCAGAGGTTGCACAACTCTGGAGCAACTAGGTGTTAAGTGTCAGGGACACATTGGTGAATGGGTCACAGTGGGTAGTTGAACCCGGGTCTCTTACACCAAAGGCATGTGTCTTAACCACTGCACCATCACCACCCCAAAAAGAAACCCTAGAGTGTCAGCTGAAGACTTACAGAAATCTCTGGAACATGCTAACATGCTAACTCCTTTATATGTAAAGCACTAAACAAGATGGAGTTCATGGGAGGACATGGAGGAAGCCACTGTTGTCCAAAAAAACATTGCTGCACGTCTGAAGTTTGCAAAAGAGCATCTGGATGTTCCACAGCCTGGAAGGGTTGCTATCAATGACAAAAAATGGAAAATGGAAAAATTAATTCCATAGTTTGTCAAGAAATTTTGAAGGAGAATGTAAGGCCATATGTCCACCAATTGAAGCTCAACAGAAGATTGGTGATGTAACAGGACAACAACCCAAAGCACAGAAGTAAATCAACAACAGAATGGCATCAGCAGAAAATATGCCTTCTGCAGTGGCCCAGCTTGAACTCAACCCAAATGACCCTTTGCTAAGCCCTGCCCCCCTTAGTTACTGTTGCTAAGTCTGACGAACTGTCGGCGCTGCCACTGTCTATTTAAGCGATCTCAGTGCAGTTGCACTGTGCATTTGAAGGTTGTATTCAGGCTGTCAAACTGATGTGAAAAAAATGAAAGATAGAAGCTAAAGCCTACCAATCACACAGTACAAGTGAACCACCACATCCCCCGACGATTGAGACAAAAGACAACGATATTAAGGATCAACACTGTTCCTGTACAGCTGGGTAGGCCTCTATCCACTATTACAATCATTAAAAAGCAGACAGTAGTGTTTTTATTACGTTACATTCAGTAGGAAGTTAGCTAGCATTAGCTAACTAACATTACATTAGGAACGATCCACAGCCAACATTTTTTCTGGGTTTATTTTAGATTTTGCAAAGAGAATAAATCATACTTCTTCTATCAACCTCTCTAGGTAGCGATTGTAACTATACAGCCATGAAAGTGTCGGACCTCAGTTAGAGCTAGTCCTATACTGCGCTGTGATTGGACAGCTGTGTATTCAGGGCGTGGCTTAGCAAAACGTCAATTGAGATGCTGTGGCATGACCTTAAGAGAGCGGTTCACATCAGACATCCCAAGAATATTGCTGAACTTAAACCGTTTTGTAAAGAGGAAAGGTCCAAAAAGAGAGGTGTGCTCCCTGAGAATAGAGCCATTTCGCCAAACTTAACTTACTGTGGCGCAAATATCAGTTACTTAGATGAAAGTTGCCCTGAATTAAATATAGTTTATAGTTTTATTTCATATTATTCGGCTCCAGGCTGTACAGCTTACATTTAGTCCACCTTATGTAATACAGAGGATGCTGGAGCACTGGACTGAATATAGGACTCACATCACACTTACATAGCTGTGTCAGTGTCGCTACTGTGCAAGACCACTGGACCAAATCTCCATTTACAAATTTTAAAAGGCTGTAATGCTAGAAAAAGTGAAGACAGAACTATCAATTCTTTTTGCTGCTAGAATAGGATATAAAGGCAGGTTTTATTATACAGGTTAAACAGAAGCTATGTTTCCATCTAATTGTCAAGGAAATTTTAAGCAGACTTTTGAAATGTCGTAAAAAAGCAAAAAAAAAGAAAATGCGAAATAGCTTTTCCATCAGCTGGTTTGGAGTGAATAAACTAGGCTACGGCAAGTGTAGTTACATCAGAAGTTGACGTTACACATGGCTGTTATAAACAAGAAGAACAGGTTGCATAATTTCTTAATGAAAAGCTTAATATTTATACTTAAAAAACAAATAAAAATGACCCAGGTTCTCAGTGGTACCTCTGTATAAGAAGAGAAATACATAAGCATATTACTTATTAATATTTATATTATATATTGACATTTGAAACAGATCTACAGAGGATGAGGCCTTATGAATAGATTAAAAAAGAAATTATAAAGTGTTGAAGCAAGAACCCCTGTAAAGCTTTCAGGAGGAACCTTTAGCATGCCCTCTCTGGAGGTTTCAAGATTGAACTCCTGAATAATGAGAGGTTCCAACCCTTAAGGCTTGTTCCTGCTGTGAGTCATTTACATGTTAAGTTTCTTCATGAAACTCTAATCTAAAGAGTATCAGATGGGTGTTAATGTTGCAACATTAAGTTCTTCAGAAACCTCCTCAGTTGCGGTTCCAAATGGACCATCAGTCACACTGCAGACAGGTGGATGATGACTGTTAAGTAGACACAGCCTCTAAATTACTGACTAGCTGCCTGGAGAAGAAGAGATGTAGCAATGTTGGGCTGTAACGTATCATGTTTGCACTCGTCTGCTGATCTACAGCATTTATCCTTTAGCCTTTTTTCAATAATGAAAGCGTAACAGGCATTGGTGTTAATTTGCTTCATGTGAATGTACAACTGTTGGCTACTGTAAACAGGTTGTAGCTGGGGTGGGTACTGTCCTTTAGTATCATTTTGGGCTCTGCGTACGCACCTCACCTCACTAATATCACTAATGTTCAGGAGATAGGTACCAATGATCTTCTGAGCAGTTTAATCATCCGCTGCAGAGCCTCCGGTCCAGTGCCGTACACATCCCATGCCAGTTAGTGATGTTTTCAGACAGGACGCTTTCTACTGCTCCAATGTAAAAGCAGTCAAGAACTTGGCATGGGAATTTGGCCTTCTTAAGCTTTGTTGTTTTTGAGCTTTCTTCACCAGCGTGGAGATGTGAGATGACCATGTCAGGTTCTCTGTGATGCTGATTCCTAGGAACCTGAAACTGTTCACCTGCTCCACCTTAGCACCACTGATGTAGACAGGATTGTGTGTCTTTATCTTCTTTTTCCTGAAATCAGAAACAATCAGCTCCTTGGTTTTGCTGACATTGAGAAAGTTGTTCTCTATACACCACTCTGCAAGGTTATCAATTTCCTCCCTATATGAAGTCTCATCGTTTAAAATCCGGCCAATGATGATGGTGTTGTCTGCAAACTTCACAACAGAGTTCTCTCCGTGTTGGGGGGGATGCAGTCACGGGTGCACAGTATGAACAGGAGGGGGCCTGGGCACACAGCCCTGGGGGGCTCTGGTGTTGAGCACTAGAGTGGAGGAGGTGTGTTCGGCAGTCCAAACTGTCTGGGGTCTGTTCGCGAGGAAGTCCAATATCCAGTTGCAGATTTAAAGCGTGATATAAAGTGCTGAGTTTGCTGATCACTTTCATTGTAGAGATTGTGTTGAATGCTGAGCTGAAATACAGAAACAGCATTCTGATGTAGGTGTTGTTTTTCTCAAGGTGTGTGAGTGGAGGGCAGTGGAGATGACATCTTCTGTGGATCTGTTGGTTCTGAAAGCAAACTGTTGAGGGTCCAGGCTGGCTGGGTTGTTCTTTATGTGCTGAAGATCCAGTTTCTCAAAGCACCTCATCAGAATGGGGATGAGTGCCACAGGGCAGTAGTCATCCAGACTAGACACTGCAGACTTTTTAGGTACAGGAACGATGGTGGCTGTCTTGAAGCAGGTGGGAAACCTCTCCTGAGACAGTGATATGTTCAAAATGTCAGTAATAACATCAACTAGCAGACTAGCGCAGGTTTTTAGTACATGGCCAGCTGATTTACTCATATTCACCCTCAGCAGGACTCTTCTCACATCTGCTGTGGATACTGACAGTAGACGGACCTCTGGAAGAGTAGTCTTTACACCTGACTCTTTAGGCTACACGACGTTCAGAGTCGGCCGATGGCCATGCTGTTCACACTACACGAGCTGACAGCGGCTGTGTCACCCGACACTGGTCTCCAAACCACGTTTTGTCAAGAAAAAACATGTGAAATGTCAAACGGGATATGACGCGAACCTACACAGCTGTTGTTAGTTATTATAAAGAGCAATTATAAAGACAGAGAATCTGGGTGAAAGAATGGATTAGCACACGCAGGTAGCAGGGATTGTCTGAGCTACAGAGAGAGCTGGAGGTGAGTAAAAAGTGTTTTGCAGAGAAAAAGTAGCTGCTTGCTCTGCCAGCTGCCTTATCTCATTGGCTGGAAGTGGATGTTGAGTCGGCCAACTCTTCCAGATATTTGGCATTGACGCTTCCTTGAATAGTTCACACATAACGACTTCCAGTCGATCACTGATTTACCCTTGATCACAGCCCGACGGTCATCGAGCTTGACAACCAGCAAATTGGACTTAAAATCGTGCAATCTGAGCTAGGCTTTTGTCAACTCCGAAAACGTTTGAGCACATTATGGATCCACCATCAATTTTTGTAAAACTGCCAATATTCTAACTCTACTCAGCTGATTTATCACCTCAAAACTTCTCAGAGGTGGATTTAGAAATAAAAATTGTAAAATATAATACACTGGCCCCCGTCTCTGACCAATCAGCAGTCTGCAGTAAGCTTTTGGTATTAACTCAACTCAACTCAGTTGGCTTGGAACCTTAACGGAGATGATGCGAAAAAAATTATCAGGTACCAGGTACAACTTTTCCAAAGTGGAAAAACTAAAAAAAGGCTAGTATAGTCAAGGCGATTTGAGCTGGTACCATGCTGTAGAAAAGGGCCATTAGATGCCATGCAGTGCTTGTTCAATTTCATCTCACATTGGTTTCTCATGCAGCATTAATAACACAGCATTAACAACACAGAAACAACACGATAATGGCGGAAGTACTGTTAGATATTCAACTTTATAAAACTCTTACAACTCCATTTCAACACATTCTCTCTAACACATATCAAACCTGAGTAATAGCGATAACTCCATTGCAACAATTCACTACCACATCAGAGCATATAAGCCCTACACTTGCTGTTGCAGAGTGGAGCGGCTTGCGCTGTACTGTAGTTTATTCAAAGTTTATTAATTATGTTTATTAATGTGTCTCGTGTCCAAATTGCACCAAATGCTGGACTCCCTTGGGTCTGCAGCAACTCACCCGCCACATGTGAGGTTGATTGGATGAACGGTTCTGGACATAATCGAAATACAAACACACACACACACACACACACACACACACACACACACACACACACACAGATTGCTGCCTTTGTTAGAGAGATGTATAATATGTGCTTACAGAACCAGCGCAGTAACACACAAGTGTGTAATACACCTGATGTTCCACTAGAGGACAGAGTGTCAGTGTCACGTTTTGCCTCAACGTGAAAAGTACACGCGCCTATGAAGGTGCCGTACCAGCAGGGAACAAATGTAGTATAAAGAGCGACAAAGTCTACATAGGGAAGAGGCCAGGGTGGATGGATGGGGTAAACATAGGACTTTCACACAGGGAACTGGGGGTAATTTTCCTTGTGAAACCAATGGTCAATGTTGATTGTTTTAAGGAAGTATTTATTTTATCCCAAACCTGCTGTTAGATTCTTTCACCTTTTACAGTAACATCCACTTTTTCTATTTCATTTCCCCTTTATACAGCTTTAATGTTAGAAAAATCACATTATTCCAAACTGTCTGATAGTACATTCTGTATCAGCTTGTTCCAATATTTCGTTGAAGCTACAGTATATGGTGTTTACACTGAAATTAAACACATTAAATCCAAGGCTCCATGTTTATATGGCTACACCATTCCATAAATTGAGATGTTTGATGTTTTGAGTATGATTTTATACACATTCCTCCCTATTCAGCCTAACGTACTGTATTTGGTGGAGTTGGAACATGGCTTGGCCAAACACCATGATTTTGTAGTGATTGACAGTGAATGACAGCGGAGCTTTAGAGGTACAATTTAAAAAAAGCTTCACTCAGCTAGTCGCTTAAAGCTTTCAAAACCATATCATGAGACATAAATATTTATGTGACATCACATGTTTGAATGAAAGAAACTCAAACATGTGATGTCACAACTTGTTTTTATTTTGACACTTTCCTTTGAATTGAGAAGCGCACTGACTGACTTACTACTTGAATCTCAACACACATGTATTCTGTTCCTTTGAAAAAATTAAGCATATTGTGTTCATTCAAAGATCCATATAGGCTATACTGATGATGATGATCTTGGAGGGAAAACGAGTGTCTTGCTCATAAAGCAGACTTATCCATGCTTACCTGGGCTAATGCACTGACTCACTTCCAGTGGCTTAGATGTTGTACAGCTCAGCCATTTCAGTCCATTTATCTTCACTGTGATAGCTGAGGGCCTCAAACAAACAAGACTGCTGCTGTTTCTATTTTTTCAATGCAAAGGCTGCGAAAAATTCAAAATTTGATTCCATCTTGTCTGCTTTCAGTTGAGATGATATCACATTCTTATAAGTTGTGGAACATGCTTACATAAAACAGTTTGCATCTTTAGGATGTATATATTTTTGCTTTAATGTAATTTAATATAATGCAGTTTTTGGCCTGTTGCATGTTCAGTTTCGTTTCCCATTTTGTGTTTTCCTGAGCAGAGAAATAAAGGAACAAATATAATGAAGTTATTGTCATGGGAGACCTGCAGAATTGTTGACTGAACCTGAGTCACTGTTGTGTTTTTAACTCATTTTTTATGATAACACAATTAAGCATCAAATCAACTTAAGCGCTTTAGAGGAAAACCAGGACAGGGGGTTTTCCTTTGGGGCTTGCTTCATTTGTCCGCAAGAACTGCAATTACTGGCCTTTACTTTAACAGAGGATTGGAAGTGTACATACCCGCAGTGAGTGCAGTGTTTCAGGAGCCCAGATGTCTCATGGGATTGTCTTTCCTGCAAGATAAATATATTTTTTCTTATACAGCCAAAAGGCTTTCCGTGTCCAATGAAAAAACTGTGTAGGTCCTTTTCTTCACATGAGCACCTACATCAGTCTATCAGACATTTTAAAATGACAAGGGCATATTCAGCTGTAAGAGTGTGATAACAGCTCAATTTGTATTTAAAGTACCTGTATTTGAAGGCTCTGCACGTTTTAGCCAGTGTCAGTTGGATTCAAACACGATGAGAATATAGATATAAATCAACACATTATCTGAATTATTATTATTACATATTTAGACATTTTGTCAGTTACTGACATGAAACACAATCGATATTTCAAGTAATGTAGTGCGCATTGCACAGTCTTAATCCAAACCTACTGTCAAACGACCTCTCCTTGAGCTAGTGAGACTCTATTCCTCTGATAATTAAGGTAGGAAATAAATAACTTAATTGAACTTAATTGTCATTCAGCTACAGACAGAATCACAGCATGTCAAATGGACTGCATTTATTTAGCACTTTACAATTCTCCCTCATTTACCTATGTGTACACAAATTCAAATCGATGGTGGTGGATCAGCCATGCAAGTCTCTGACCTGGTTATCAATTGGAGTTAATTGGCTTGCCCAAGAACAAAGGAGGAGCTGGGGATCGATCCACTACCTCCTGAGTCAAGGCCTCCCCACAGTACACTTAAGTTTGCCAATATACATTATGTCCATTTTGTCTAACAATGGTCCACGCTTTCCTCACTCACAACTCTCCCTGGCATCTTCATCTCCCCATGGAGATAAGAGAGAGAAACACAAGGAAGAGATGCGAGGGTGGAGGAATTTTATTTACCAAATAGGACATCCGTACTCAATCCAGCGTCATTAGGAGATGGCAATTACTAATTGTTTATGATCTGCCCTTTAATGTGGCAAAATCAAAGTAACAGTTAACAAGGTACAAGGTTATTAGTTTATTAGTCATTATATAGCACAAGGCTGCATAATGAAATGAAATTTGTAGTTCCTTCATGCTACACACAACATATAATAGGCCTATATTAAAATATAGTAACATATAATATAAAATAAACAATATATACAGACATGTATACACCCAAAACATTCCACAGTGCATTTTTGAATTTGCGTCTGGGGCGAATGTAAACATCTTTATCTTCACAATAAACAGTCTGAAATCCATCTTGACTGCATTTGAGCACCAAGCATCATTGATGTAAAACACAGAGTCCACTTCTTGTCATCTTGCCAGAGTCTTGTGCTCACAGCTCGGAACATAAACCACCTGCCAAGTGCTTGATCCAGGATGTTGATGGGGCAGGTCTCTGCAACGATGTGGGCACATCAGTCTCTGAATTCCGTTGTGTGGTCAACACAAGTCCCATTTTGTCCAGACTGGCTCTTTAGGAGCGGAATTACGTCCAAGCTGGGCTAGTATGGCTCCTCTCCTAGCTCTCTTTCTTCTTCTCTGAGTGATCACCGTGCAGAAAATAAGAAAAGATGAAAAAAAAGTAGACAAACGTAAAGTGTTTTCAGGATCTACACATGTAATATTTTATTTTCTGAATAAATATGAAAAACTATAGATACACTAATGGTGCTACTTTTCCTGTGTCCAGAGGTAATTTGCCATATCTACAGTAATACAATCAATTTATTGCTGTTTCCAACTCAGCCTGTAAGTTTCTCTGGAAGCCTCCTCTCTCCTCATCTCTGAGATGCATTTAAGGAATTGGCACATCCTTGATGATAGTGGACCTCAGTCGATTTCCGAGCGAGGGAGGGAGAAAGCATAATTAGTTAGATGTTTCTGTTGAAGAAATATTGTGAGCTAGGTTCAGGTGTGATGAAGTTTGGGAGACTGATGAGACTTACATTGCATGGTTTTTTGAGCCCAGCCGAGGAGATACAGTACACCATGCAATATGTGAACACATCAAATGCCAACACCAAATCTGAAGGATATTTCCTGTATTGGGATATTTATCCTTCTTAGATCCACCGAGATTCACTAAGAGTCCAAATAAGGTTATTGTTCATCCCTAACATGTGTGAAGAGTCTATTGGTTATTGGTTCAAATCAAGACACAATGTGTGTCCTTCAAGCCACATGCAACACATTCTACATAGAGACAGTCAGTCTGTCTGCAGTGAAACAAAATAAAGATAATCTAGACCTTGGGTTACCTAACAAACAGTGCATCATTATCAACTCAGCTGCGTCAGTCATTTGACAAGCAGGCAGAGAGAAGAGACAGCATCTGACCTAGAGTTTTGGAGATTCCCTGGCTGTCACCTTTGGCTTACTTTAGCTAAGCAGTTGACCCTATCATGACCTGGGGAAACCTGTGTCTTAGTACCCCTAAATTATTCCTTCACAGATTCTGTCTGTCTAGCTGATTAAGAGTTATCACTCCTCTTGTCTTTTCATGCAGATGTTCATATTTCACAATGTGACCATCACAGTCCCACAGAACTTCACCCAGTGCACCACCCACGGCAGTTTTTTCCAGCACTGGCAGGAGACCCTCTACAACATGTTCACCTTTGTGTGCCTCTTCCTCCTGCCTTTGGTCATCATGATCTTCTGTTACACACGAATCCTTGTTGAGATATCCAGCCGCATGGCCCGGGGTAACCGTAAGTCTCACATTCTCTAAAAAAATTATGCGTTTTCTGAGACCAAAGGTGTTGTCCATGACCAAGACTTCCTCTCTTCTAGTGCTGTCTAAGATGTTCATCTCCGCCGCTCCCACAACAACATCCCTAAAGCTCGGATGAGGACTCTTAAGATGAGCATTGTCATTGTGATGTCATTCATCATCTGCTGGACCCCGTACTACCTGCTAGGCCTGTGGTATTGGTTGTTCCCTGAAAAAATGGAGGAGACAGTCTCTCATTCACTGACTCATATGCTGTTTATCTTTGGCCTCTTCAATGCCTGCCTAGACCCCATTACATATGGTCTGTTTACCATTCATCTTCACCAGGGTCTTAAGAGATGCCATCGAAGTTCAAACCCACAGACTGAATTAGAAAACAATACTTGCCTTGTACAGATGTCACACAGGCAGACTGCCTCGGGTGGTCACAATACAGACATAGAGGAGGCAAACGACAACAACAGAAAGAAAAGTGGATTAAGGCCAATCATCCCAGAAAGCAAAATGTAATGGATTGAAGAATTTCATTAAAAAGAATCTCTGCTCTTAAAGAGCTGAGTTTCGTCTTTCTCTAGAGATTTAAATGATTTTGCTTTGAAATGCTGAAGCTCCACAAAAATTCAGTGCTCTTCTGTCAGACGAATCTGTTCCACTGATGTAATAGATGGTGTTTAATATCTCAGCCCTGGTTTGTTTATCCCGAGTTTGCAGAGTGATCATTGTCATTGCTCTTTCGCTAGCATTTACAAAATCAAGCAATTGACAGCACTCAGAATGTCTCACACACTGCTAATAGGATTTTTATTTCACAATTCAGGTCAAGTTGATGAAAATTTGTTTAAAGTTGCCCTAAACTGACTAAATCTGTATTGCTACCATACGTTCTAGCACAACTCTTGATAACATGGGTTTAAAACACACGCACACACACACACACGCACACACACACATTAAGCTAATGGGTTTTACTGGTTAAATATTTTGGTGTCTTGTATTATTTCCTGTGTCAAAAGAAAGAAAATGATAGAAAAATGTTTGCATTTGACTAAAGATGTCTAGTTAGATAAAAGGTGTGAATAAAAATAGTTACTGCATTGATAACATTGAGGTTTTTGTAGAGATTTGTCATTTGGGTAACTGCTGTGTAGTTTAACTTTTTGTTGTTATTTTTTATATTGTTATTACATATTGATTGGCTTTCTCCCACAAGGTCCTCTGCTGATCATTGCTTTGTGACAGGAAACTGTTTTAAACTGCCATTTGTAGTCCTGAGTGCGCAATATAAAATACTGTGATTTTGTTTCATTACAATAATGAATGCTATGACATGATCATTATTGATCATGACCGACGTTTAACTGAATGTTTTTATGCATGTTACTATGTATTTATGATGTACATGAACAGCATATTGTTGATGTGTTATTGACTGTTTTATTTGTCCAAGATCAATTCTGTTTACAAAAATCACACTGGAGACAAAGTATCCCTGATTCATCATGCCATTTGGTGTATTTTTCATGTTAGTACTAGTGTTAGGGTATTATGTTGTAAATTGTGTAGCATTTTGTGATGGAGAAATGCACAAGAAAACAGCTTAAAGGAGACCTATTATACTGCATTTCCAGTCCTATATTGTAGTTCTGTTACTCCTCTATGGCAGTTTTGCATAATTTAAAGTTCAAAAAAATAATTTTCTATCTTATTCTGGCACTTCATGCAAGCCCTCATTTCAGCATCTGTCTGAAACAAGCTGTAGATGCTCCTGTCTTTTTGAGACCCCCCCCTCCTAAGCCCACTGTCTTCTGATTGGCCATTGTCTTATGTGTTTACCAGGTGCAGGGATGGGCAGCATGTTCCTATGTGGGTGTGCCGAGCATTCAATTCAATTCAGTTCAGTTCAGCTTTATTGGCATGAATGTAAAACAAAAATATTGCCAAAGCTACAAATAAATTACAAAAGAACATTAATTTTATACAGCATTCTCTGCTTGGAGCAAATGACCATATATGGAAATCTGGCTCAGAATGATATCATACCGAGCTGTTGTAGAAAAAAACTGAACAGCGCATTCAGAACAGGGGGATATCTGAGGTTTTGGCTCACAGGGATTTCTTTTAAATAATTTTACCTCATTATTTGAAACTTTGGTCATGTTTAACATGAACATCTGACACTAACATTATAAATATGCAAGAAAATATGAAAAAGCATAATAGGTCCCCTTTAAGTAAAAAAAAACCCAATAGCATTTGTTTGCATGATGTTTCCTTTCTGCAATTTATAGAAGATGTTGAACGTATACTTGTGATATGTTAATTTGTTGAATAAAAGATTTTACCTTTTTTTTCCAACTGCAGTTGGTGACATAAAGTGACATAATCTTGAATATACAGTGTTTCTCTGAAATATTGGAAAATTCAAATGGATACCATCTTGCAAAACAAAGGTGGGATTATCGTTGGGGATTAAGTCTAATTTCTACATTCCTTGTAACTATCATACCCTGAGACCCTGTACACAGGATAAGCGGTTGATGATGGATGGATGGATGGTAACTATCATAAGCTTATCCCTACCTCTGTGTTCACTGCCAGAAATTGTGATTTTTCTGACAAGCATTATGAGGCAATTGGTTAGATGAAAGTGTATTTAGGATTATATCAATCAAGGGGCATTGTTCATAATGTGTTAAAAGATGGAACAATGTCAAGATAGTTCATATTTCTATTCATTAGTTAATCTCTAGTGCGACACTATTGTGGCACATAATTATGAAAAGCTGCTTAACCTAGTAAAGTTGCTTGACATTTCCTGCTGATATTTTGCTGTTATCTGGATAATGAAGTGTTATTTGGTGTGAAAAATTAACACTTCAATACACCAGACGTGAACCACTTGCCCCACATTCTGCAGTCCCCGAACTTGTTGAACACTCTTTGATTTGAATTACTACAAAGCAAAGTGGATCATGGTACACGTGTCTTAGCATATTGGCTGTGCTGACATTGATAGAATACAACTTGGATGGAATTTGTTTTATTTACTTTGACACATGGAGGAGTGTACCACACACACACTGATTGCCAGTATAATGAGTTGTCATGAATGTGTAAGAGTGAATATAATTAATCTCGTCCCTTATTGTTGAGAAAAATTAAAAGGCTCAGTCTAATGCATAATTTATTTTCAGCAGTGAGCAGTGTATGGCTGCTGAACCTGTAGAAGCTGACAGGATGTGGATGACAGCTACACACTAAGGTGTACGCAGTGAAATACTCGTTAGTGACCTGAAGCAAATATGCCATGCTACAGCAAATGATGAGGTCATTAATCTCAGCAGATCCACTTTGCTCAGCAACACTATTAAAGTAAAACCTAGCTGGAGGTCTCTCACCTGTCACAGGGACATTGCTTCAGAAATTCACTCTGGCTTGGCTGGTCTGTACCGTACTGTGAGACATAAGATTTATGGATGAAACTGAATCAAAGAATTCATGATTGGTCATCTTGGTGTACCAGTTACAAGGTATACTGTTCCAGTTCACTGTCCCCAGCAGAAGCAGCAACAGTAGCAGTCGTAGTAGAATTGATAATATAAGCAGCATCTAAAACATGTGATTTTAGTAATCTCAGAGCATCTTTGCAAAAGGCACAAAAAACCCCCACACAAACCAGAAAAGGCTCCTAGATGGGCAACGAACGGTCAGTGAATTTATGTCAACATGCTCATGGAGAACACCAAATGAGAATCGATGGACATTTATGTGGTCCTTGAGTTTATGAAATGGGGATTTCAACAATGAAATCTTAATTGCAGATCAAACTCCATAATGAATATGTTTAATTTCCTTTGACTCTGGGGATCCAGTATCCTTGCTGAACATACATTTTCATCTGCATCCATACATAACCACGGGCACCCGCTTCCAGTTTCTACAGTAGCTGAAAACGGACAAACAACACTAGAGAGCGCGTTTCGTCTCTAAGTTGTTCCTGTTCTACTTCTGGTAGAATTCAGGCAGTGCAGACTCTCATCACTATGTTGAATACGTATGTTAGAAGAAGAAGAAGTAGTAATAATATACTGCAGGGGTCGGCAAATAAGTTTTGCCTCAGAGCGATATTTTCAACATTAGATTGTGGATGAGAATATAAGCTATAATATTGACTTACATTGATATGTTGTTCAGTTAGTTTAGTTGGTAAGGTGCAAGACTCACAACCCAGGGGTTGAGGGTTTGATTCCACCTCCATAAAAACTTTTTTCCCCCCTCTTCAACAAATGGATTATGCAGCGAGTGTTTCTCAGGTCAGGGCATGTGCTGCACTGTTTTTATTTCAGTGCTTGATCCACATTTATCAACCTACGGACGCTTTGCTTCCTCCAGGCAGAGGACATTTAGGAGAATCACGTTTTCTGATGGCTCTTTCAGAGGTGTGTCAAGTAGGCTACAGACTCTTTTAATGTCGTTCAGAATTTTTCAAAGTAAAAGCTCAGTTAAACTTAATTAAGTAACTATAATTAACATTTTATAACATTTACTGCATGTTGTCTAGATGCAGAGATATTTTCGTCCACATTGTTTGTGTTGTATTTTAAGGAAATATCACATTCCACTTCAGCCAATTACTATTTTATACATACATATGTTCCCCTCAACTGGGGTACTTTTATGACATCTAGGTGGGTTCAATGCTCTGATTGGGATATTTGGTAATCTGATTGACTGCAGGGCTGTTATTTCCCTTTTATTTTCAATGCAATGTAAATTTTTTTGTGTCAAACTGAATAACAAACAAAAAATGGTTAAACAAAGAATAAAAAAGTTTTAGCTAGCTAATTAAAAGTATTTTACAAATAATATGAATTTATTACTTTCTGCCACTTGCCACTGTTTGTGATCAAAAGCTTCCAACATATATGCCAACTTTTTGGAAGATGTAAATTTCCAATGATAAAAACACTACACAATTGCTGTTTTTTCTCAGTGTTAGACAAACAGTAGATAGACTCATCCTCTTCACTATGGGGAGATGTTTTGGGGAACTTTTAAAGGAGACCTATTATACTGCTTTTCCAGCCCTATATTGTAGTTCTGTGACTCCTGTAAGTTCAAAAAAAAATTTTTTGTTTAATACTGACTCTTCATGTAGGCCTTCATTTCAGCATCTTTCTGAAACAAGCTGCAGATGCTCCTGTCTCTTCATGGCCTCTCCTCTCAAAGACCTGAAGCATGTTGCCAGGCTGTTGTTGTCACTGAGCGGTAGAGACAGACTGAGCTAGCTGTGCAGAGCAAATGACCATATATGGAACACCGTCTCCGTCTCGTTCCCTATGTCATAGAACAGAGTCCTTGGTAGAAAAAGCAGTTCAAAACAGAGCGTTCAGAACAGGAGGAAATCTGAGGTTTTTGCTCACAGGGATTCATTTTAAATACTTTAACCTCATTATTTGAAACTTTGGCCATGTTTAACATGAACATCAAACATTTTAATGTTGTACAGAGGTCATAAAATGTGCAGGGCTTTCAAGTTTTATCGAAAGTTTGGAGTGAGTTAACGTGTGTTAGAGGAGGAGCCACTCAAATATTTGGAGTTGCGGCCCCTCGGCCCCAGCCCCAGCCAAGTTTTTACTAGCAGTTAGATTTTCCCTATAGTTAATAACTGGCCCATACAAATAGAAAGTATAACAATAGGTAGATCTGATAAATGACTATTTATATATATACTTATATTTCAAAAATACAAATGTATCAAAACTAAAAAGAAATTTGGCCCCAAACGTGCCCACTGAACAGCAGTGCTGTACACATAGGCCTACAGTAGGATGGCAGAACTTGCCCTACGCATGTATGCCAAGCTGTGTGTGTGAGTAGGCTACACATTTCAGCTTCTGAATGTTTTTTTGTGTTGTAATTGTTTGTGGCACATTTTAATGCCTTGATGACAGGGATAGGAGGCTCCCACTTAAAGGCCTGTCCCTCAAGGCCAGCCATTTTCACCATTATGATAGATAATAGCTTTCTGTCCAGAGCCAAAATAGAAAATAATGAATTATCCAGCACTTTATTAATTATTTATTATAATTTCTGATCGGCTTAACGGCTCCAGCATTTAGTAGGCTACAGAGAAAGCTATGAACTTGGCACAAAAATGATCGTCCATTAATTTAATATAGCGGGACAAATTCGAGGACGCTATCTCTGAACTTCTCAGCGTGGGAATTACAAGGTGTGCCGTGTGAGCATGTGAACTGGCTGAACTGAGAGCCCTGAAACGTGGAAAAAGCATAATAGGTCTCCTTTAAGGCATGAAGATTTGGAACTGAAGCTGCTCTAGGAAGCAAGATCACTGGTTACTGTTTTCAATTTCACAGGCCTGAAATTCTCCTTCTTGGTGTCTCTGAGGGAATGTTGCGAGGAGAGTCAACTGTCTACAGCGAGTACAACTTTCTGTCTGCTGATAAAGAACACCAGGGTCCATTTAGGGAATTGGGGTAAATCTCAGGCTCTCAGTTAGAGGGGATTTGGTAGTTTTCTCAGTCGCTGCACTTTTCATTCGGCTGATAGTTTTAAAAAGTAGTTTTTAAAACTTAACTTTAAAGGGGCTATATGCATTTTTCAAAGAAATAAATTATTAATAACACAAATTTACTGCCTTATTGTCAATGGGCTCTAACCTCCCTTAGAAATGAAGCACATGTCTGTTTTCTCTATAGTTTGGAACAGCCACTATTCTACTTTTAATATCAAGGCACGGGTCGACATTGTAGCCCTTGCGCGCTCCCGATCTTCTCGCCGATACTCATTCTTCATCCAGCTCAATAACCATTTCGATATCATCGAATACATTTGACTATAGCCTACTCATTGCTGCCTCCGGTGAAAGACACACAAATAGAATGTTAGGTACTGAAAAGCAGGCAGGCAAGTTAACGACAACGTATCACAGCGACAAAATGCAGTAAATGTAACGTTAGAGTTAGTGGGAGTTAACCGAGTTTCTAGCATGTTGTGTGAAGTTGTCTCCCTCTCTGTCTATAGCCGCTGTTACACTGACTTTTGGTGTCAATATGCCGGCTCGCTGCGCTGTATAAGCCGGGAACACGAAGTAACAGAGACTGAACATGTCTGGAGGAAATCCACAGCTGGCATGCCGGTGTACGAATTTATTGTGAGTTCAAGGGCGCACGCTTGTGAGCACACACCTGGGTGCAATCTTAAAACCACACCGCTAATGGCCACTGAAAACTCCATATTGCCTTTTAATGTAAGTTAAGTCAATCCAGCTTTGATGTTCATAGCCTGTTTTATTTGGCGTCAAATGTATGGATTTTGATCATTTGGTTCTGTGTTTTTTGTTCTTATGTAGTTCCTGTTTTGATCTGGACACCTGTTAAATAGATTTTTAATCTCAGCGAGAACCAGGTTTAATAAAATGAATATAAATATAAGGTTAGCATTTAACACCACTTGTTATGACCTAGATACTCCATGAGAAACTTTGTTTCACTGCACACTCTAATGAAGCTTGATAGTTGTAGACATGGAAGAGTACAAGTTTGTTGCCAGACTCTTTAGTTGTGCTGATGAAGACCTTGGTGTTGACAAAAACACTACAAAACGAAAAGAAAATATACACAAGTTCAAATGACCCAAGCTCAAAAGAAATACTTCACTTTTTC
>NW_024041822.1:0-7085 GCF_014851395.1 Micropterus salmoides | reverse complement strand
TTGAATTTTACGTCAAATTTGGATGATTTACACACTTCGTACTTAACGAACTCCTCCTAGGGATTTAGTCCGACCGACCTCAAATTTTGCTGTGCCTTCTAAAGGCATTGAAGATGAAAAGTTGTGCTATTTGCAAGTTTTCGTCAATGGGCGTGTCCGTGGCGTGGCGTCAAAGATCACTCTCGCCATGACACGGAAGTTGTCGTAACTTCAGTGTACATGCTCACATCTGGACCAAACTGTACATGTAGGATGAGAGTCCCGCCCTGAACACATGTACATGCTGACATTCACCACAGTCATAGCGCCACCTGCTGGCAACAGGAAGTGACTTTTAACGAAGCAGCCCCCGCCGCACGTTTACCTACGTGCACGAATTTTCTGTGGTACGTGTATCTTGTCCAGACGCACAAAAAAGCCTCTTGGAGCGATGCCCTAAAATCAACAGGAAGTGGCCATTTTGAATTTTACGTCAAATTTTGGATGATTTACACACTTCGTACTTTAACGAATCCTCCTAGGGATTTAGTCCGACCGACTTCAAATTTGTGCTGTGCCTTCTAAAGGCATTGAAGATGAAAAGTTGTGCTATTTGCGAGTTTTCGTCAATGGGTGTGTCCGTGGCGTGGCGTCAGAGAAAGTCTTCGCCATGACACAGGAAGTTGTTGTAACTTCAGTGTACACTCACATCTGAACCAAACTTTACGTGCTTGATAACTCTCCCACCCCGCTATGGAGGACCGATCCTGACACAGTCAGAAATAAATACAGAAATAAATAAATGCTCAATAAATAATAAGCATCCAATTAAATACACAAAAAATAAAGTAAATAAATAAATGTAGGTAGTAATTAAATTATACAAGGAGACATAAATGTATATTTTAATTAGTGCCTTTACTTATTCACCTTTGTTATAATTACCTTATTTGTTATTCAACTTTATTTATTACTAATTTTTTAATGTATTTATTTATGTGTGTGTTTTAATATTTTTGTCTGTTTTATTCTTCCTTTGTATTTATTTACCTTATTTATTTTCACCCATGGTATTTATTTCTGCCTGTCTTTAAATTTTGTATGCATTTCTGCCTCATTATGCAAATGAGGAGGGGCTGTGTCTCAAGGGGTCATCTTCTCTGCTATTGGTGGACCAGTCAGACAGGAGAGCTCCTACTCTGCCTGCAGACAACGATCTTGCCCCTCACACAGTCAGATGGCTTCCTTCAGTGCGCTGAGGTGTTTAACAACTCTGAAGACAATACTACCAGCAATGTCTTCCTTCTCTTTTCACGTAGAACGCTCCGACAGACAGTGCTTTCAGTTTGCTGCATGCATGGACACAGAACTGCGGTATAGGGAGAAGCACACGGTCAGCTGGCTGCAGCTAAATCTGGAGTGCACTCGTATTCAATTCTGTATGGTAAATTCAGTTTTAACGGAGCAGAGCGAGCTGACAGGCAGAGTTAGAGACTTTTTCTGTCTGTTTCTCTCTTTACAAAGACGATGTTGCAGTCAGAGTCTTCTCTGAGATGCGAGCACGACATACAACACAATTTATCAAATTACACAACGGATATACAGTATGAAAATAAGATTGATTGGATTATACTCACAGGAAGTATAAAACCTCTTACATGGGTCTATTAAAAGTAAAGTAACAAAAATGTCAGGGAAATTACTTTACTTAGATTTAAGTACTGCAGTTGTACATTTGAAATACCTTCCTACCTTTCTGATAGGAAGCCTTCTTGAGGTGGTATAAAACATTTCTTATATTCTGATTTGAGTTGTGGACAACTATGACCACATGAATTAAAAAACATTTCACTGCCCAAGTCAGCTATAACACAAGTCTTGTTCATCAGACTACATGCTGTACAGTATTTGGGACAGATTTTGTCCCAGGATTTCTTATGCATTTCTTCTTCTTCGTTGCATGATTTAGAATAATAAGGTGAGAAATGGGTCTATTCTGAGTTCATCCTGCACTGCAGCAGCTAATAAAGTCCATTAATCCCAAAACGCTTTTCTTTTAGGCAGGCTGGAGCAGAAAACAACTCACCTTTCTCAAGTTGTACAGTAATGTCACATGTGTATGAAGGTGGATCAAACAAGCTAATCTTAAATGTCAAAGTAGAGAGGCCTAGTAGGCCTATTTATTTCATTCATTACACAATATGAATAAGCTATGCAGACAGTTGTAAAGAAAGAACATCTTTTCTTCTGTTCTCTACTTGTTATAGTTACACAGTATTAGGGGTGTGGGCTGTATTAAAAGTATCCACTGTTCTCCCATGCTCTAACACACAGTAACGATGAAATGTGTGCTGTTCTCACATTCTTCCTCTGTATGTACACATAAACAACAAGGCAGGGAAATTATTTATTGTTTGGTACATTATTGTTCAGTGTACATGTCACATCTGAAACAAACTTTACGTGCTTGATAACTCTCCCACCCCGCAGACATCTACACCAATACCGATTTATATTCATAGCGGCAAGTGCTATGTAGCTCCACATAGGGGAACAGGAAGTGACATATAGCACTTCATGCGGCGTCGGAACCGCGTAGGAAATTCACAGCCGCACCGGCAGAGCTCCAGAATGTGCAACTCGGCCGGCTCACGCGGGACGCGTACAAGTGCGAGGGCCCGCCAACGCTGCTTGCAGCTTAATTTTTTTTTTTTTTTTTTTCTGCAAAGTAGGCCAAATGACATGGCCTAAACATACTCGAAAACTCACCAAAATTTGCAAACATGTCAGAACCGGTGAAAAATTTCGTATTCTACAAGTTTCGCACATGGGCGTGCAAAATGACTCGCTAGCGCCACCTAGAAAATTGGAAAAATTAGCCCCTCGTTCACGTTCAACCTACATGTACGAAATTTTCTGGGGACATGTATCATGTCAAGACGCACAAAAAAGCCTCAAGAACCCATAGCCTAAAGTCAACAGGAAGTCGGCCATTTTGAATTTTATGGCCATTTTTGGATGATTTACACACTTCGTACTTTAACGAACTCCTCCTAGGGATTTAGTCGGATCGACGTCAAATTTCTGCTGTGCCTTCTAAAGGCATTGACGATGAAAAGTTGTGCTATTTGCGAGTTTTCGTCAATGGGCGTGTCCGTGGCGTCGATGATTCGCTATGAAACAGGAAGTTGTTGTAACTTCAGTGTACATGCTCACATCTGGACCAAACTGTACATGTAGGATGAGAGTCCCGCCCTGAACACATGTACATGCCGACATTCACCCACAGTCATAGCGCCACCTGCTGGCAATAGAAAGTGACCTTTAACGAAGCAGCCCCCGCCGCACGTTTCACCTACGTGCACGAATTTTCTGTGGTACGTGTATCTTGTCCAGACGCACAAAAAAGTCTCTTGGAGCCATAGCCTAAACCAACAGGAAGTCGGCCATTTTGAATTTTACGTCAAATTTTGGATGATTTACACACTTCGTACTTTAACGAACTCCTCCTAGGGATTTAGTCCGACCGACCTCAAATTCTGCTGTGCCTTCTAAAGGCATTGAAGATGAAAAGTTGTGCTATTTGCAAGTTTTCGTCAATGGGCGTGTCCGTGGCGTGGCGTCAAAGAATCTTCGCCATGACACGGAAGTTGTCGTAACTTCAGTGTACATGCTCACATCTGGACCAAACTGTACATGTAGGATGAGAGTCCCGCCCTGAACACATGTACATGCTGACATTCACCCACAGTCATAGCGCCACCTGCTGGCAACAGGAAGTGACTTTAACGAAGCAGCCCCGCCGCACGTTTACCTACGTGCACGAATTTTCTGTGGTACGTGTATCTTGTCCAGACGCACAAAAAAGTCTCTTGGAGCGATGCCCTAAAATCAACAGGAAGTCGGCCATTTTGAATTTTACGTCAAATTTTGGATGATTTACACACTTCGTACTTTAACGAACTCCTCCTAGGGATTTAGTCCGACCGACCTCAAATTTGTGCTGTGCCTTCTAAAGGCATTGAAGATGAAAAGTTGTGCTATTTGCAAGTTTTCGTCAATGGGCGTGTCCGTGGCGTGGCGTCAAAGATCAACTCTTCGCCATGACACGGAAGTTGTCGTAACTTCAGTGTACATGCTCACATCTGGACCAAACTGTACATGTAGGATGAGAGTCCCGCCCTGAACACATGTACATGCTGACATTCACACAGTCATAGCGCCACCTGCTGGCAACAGGAAGTGACTTTTAACGAAGCAGCCCCCGCCGCACGTTTACCTACGTGCACGAATTTTCTGTGGTACGTGTATCTTGTCCAGACGCACAAAAAAGCCTCTTGGAGCGATGCCCTAAAATCAACAGGAAGTCGGCCATTTTGAATTTTACGTCAAATTTTGGATGATTTACACACTTCGTACTTTAACGAACTCCTCCTAGGGATTTAGTCCGACCGACTTCAAATTTGTGCTGTGCCTTCTAAAGGCATTGAAGATGAAAAGTTGTGCTATTTGCGAGTTTTCGTCAATGGGTGTGTCCGTGGCGTGGCGTCAGAGATCAAGTCTTCGCCATGACACAGGAAGTTGTTGTAACTTCAGTGTACATGCTCACATCTGAACCAAACTTTACGTGCTTGATAACTCTCCCACCCCGCTATGGAGGACCGATCCTGACACAGTCAGAAATAAATACAGAAATAAATAAATGCTCAATAAATAAATAAGCATCCAATTAAATACACAAAAAAATAAGTAAATAAATAAATGTAGGTAGTAATTAAATTATACAAGGAGACATAAATGTATATATTTTAATTAGTGCCTTTACTTATTCACCTTTGTTATAATTACCTTATTTGTTTATTCAACTTTATTTATTACTAATTTTTTTAATGTATTTATTTATGTGTGTTTTAATATTTTTGTCTGTTTTATTCTTCCTTTGTATTTATTTACCTTATTTATTTTCACCCATGGTATTTATTTCTGCCTGTCTTTTTTAAATTTTTGTATGCATTTCTGCCTCATTATGCAAATGAGGAGGGGCTGTGTCTCAAGGGGTCATCTTCTCTGCTATTGGTGGACCAGTCAGACAGGAGAGCTCCTACTCTGCCTGCAGACATCAACGATCTTGCCCCTCACACAGTCAGATGGCTTCCTTCAGTGCGCTGAGGTGTTTAACAACTCTGAAGACAATACTACCAGCAATGTCTTCCTTCTCTTTTCACGTAGACGCTCCGACAGACAGTGCTTTCAGTTTGCTGCATGCATGGACACAGAACTGCGGTATAGGGAGAAGCACACGGTCAGCTGGCTGCAGCTAAATCTGGAGTGCACTCGTATTCAATTCTGTATGGTAAATTCAGTTTTAACGGAGCAGAGCGAGCTGACAGGCAGAGTTAGAGACTTTTTCTGTCCGTTTCTCTCTTTACAAAGACGCATGTTGCAGTCAGAGTCTTCTCTGAAGAGGGCAATGAAGTGTCAGTGTACCCGATGCGAGCACACATACAACACAATTTATCAAATTACACAACGGATATACAGTATGAAAATAAGATTGATTGGATTATACTCACAGGAAGTATAAAACCTGTTACATGCGTAACACAGTAATGTCAGGGAAATTACTTTACTTAGATTAAGTACTGCAGTTGTACATTTGAAATACCTTCCTACCTTTCTGATAGGAAGCCTTCTTGAGGTGGTATAAAACATTTCTTCTTATATTCTGATTTGAGTTGTGGACAACTATGACCACATGAATTAAAAAAATTAAACATTTCACTGCCCAAGTCAGCTATAACACAAGTCTTGTTCATCAGACTACATGCTGTGGACAGATTTTGTCCCAGGATTTATTATGCATTTCTTCTTCTTCGTTGCATGATTTAGAATAATAAGGTGAGAAATGGGTCTGTTCTGAGTTCATCCTGCACTGCAGCAGCTAATAAAGTCCATTTAATCCCAAAAACGCTTTTCTTTTAGGCAGGCTGGAGCAGAAAACAACTCACCTTTCTCAAGTTGTACAGTAATGTCACATGTGTATGAAGGTGGATCAAACAAGCTAATCTTAAATGTCAAAGTAGAGAGGAGCCTAGTAGGCCTATTTATTTTCATTCATTACACAATATGAATAAGCTATGCAGACAGTTGTAAAGAAAGAACATCTTTTTCTTCTGTTCTCTACTTGTTATAGTTACACAGTATTAGGGGTGTGGGCTGTATTAAAAGTATCCACTGTTCTCCATGCTCTAACACACAGTAACGATGAAATGTGTGCTGTTCTCACATTCTTCCTCTGTATGTACACATAAACAACAAGGCAGGGAAATATAAAAGGAATTTATTTTATTGTTTGGGTACATTATTGTTCAGTGTACATGCTCACATCTGAAACAAACTTTACGTGCTTGATAACTCTCCCACCCCGCAGACATCTACACGTCAATACCGATTTATATTCATAGCGGCAAGTGCTATGTAGCTCCACAGGGGACACAGGAAGTGACATATAACACCTTCATGCGGCGTCATAACCGCGTAGCAAATTCACAGCCGCACCGGCAGAGCTCCAGAATGCAACTCGGCCGGCTCACACGCGGACGCGCTTATAAGTGCGAGGGCCCGCCCAACGCTGCTTGCAGCTTTAATTATTTTTTTTTTTTTCTGCAAAGTAGGCCCAAATGACATGGCCTAAACATACTCGAAAACTCACCAAAATTTGCAAACATGTCAGAACCGGTGAAAAATTTCGTATTCTACAAGTTTCGCACATGGGCGTGGCAAAATGACTCGCTAGCGCCACCTAGAAAATTGGAAATGATTAGCCCCTCGTTCACGTTCAACCTAGATGTCCGAAATTTTCTGGGGACATGTATCGTATCAAGACGCACAAAAAAGCCTCAAGAACCCATAGCCTAAAGTCAACAGGAAGTCGGCCAATTTGAATTTTACGGCCATTTTTGGATGATTTACACACTTCGTACTTTAACGAACTCCTCCTAGGGATTTAGTCGGATCGACGTCAAATTTCTGCTGTGCCTTCTAAAGGCATTGACGATGAAAAGTTGTGCTATTTGCGCGTTTTCGTCAATGGGCGTGTCCGTGGC